>NC_138769.1:696767943-697037943 GCF_965119305.1 Pelophylax lessonae
ACTCCCCCGGCAACTCTCACACATCTTGAAAATTCATACTCATAGACAGCTCAGATTGAGCAGACACACTAGAATCGTTCATCCTTGATTCTTGGTTGTCCTGAAAAAAACATGTTTCCTTAGAGCAGGGGTGTCAAACTCCATTTCATCAGGGGCCGCATTAGCAGTATAGTTTCCTTTAAAGGGCCGGTTGTATCTGGGGTGCGATACGTAAAAAGTGCTGGATTCAAGAGTACATTACATACAGAGTGCAGAACTGAGGAATATACTATGTACAGAGTGCAGGGTTCAGGAGTGCTCCACACATGTAGAGTTCAGGAGTGGGTTACGTACAAAGTTCAGGGGTGTGCTGTGTACAGAGTGCAGGGGCGCCCTATGCACAGTGTGCAACACCAACCCCCTCCTCGAAGCTTCCTTGCATCTTCTCCTACCTTGCCTGGTTCTAGTACCTTCCTTTGCAGGCGGCTTTGCCTCACCTTGTAGGGATCAGAAGCGGAGGGTGAAAATTGGAGGTGGCATAATGGAGTTTTTGCGCTGAGTGCGAGTGCCACATGACAAGGCCTAGAGGGCCGGATTCGACCCGCGGGCCTTGTGTTTGACATAGGTGCCTTAGAGTAAGGTTACGTGCAAACTTGTTTATATCAAGAACGGTTTCAAATAAATTAAAATGTCTTCATGTAAACCTCTAGCCAATAAAGAGAAGCAGCCAATGTCTTGTGTGACAAATTCAAAACATTTACAGACTCTTGCATTGCTGGCCCCTTAGATTGTAATTGCTTCTTCCTCCTCCCACCTCTCCTAATTTTCCTTGGGGGTTTATTTTCCCTTTTTTCTTCTTCTTTTTCTGAGAGAGAGACTGGATTGGGAGTTTAAACGGGAATCAGCTGCATGCTGAATGTCTCCTCTACTCATCCCTTCCAGGGATGAATCTGATGCCGATGTGGCCAAAGTATAATCTAACATCTCTGTCTCCGTACCGGAGAAACTCACGTGTTTGGCAGCATTGCTTAGAGTGGAGACTTTCCTATGTCTGAACTGAAACTGAGGTCTCTGAAGTTTCTATTTTTTGTTATCAATTATTTCTTTCTCCATATGGTCAAGTTTTTCCACTAAGTTTCATATGAGTGAGAAAAGCCCCAAAGTAGTTGGGATTGATATAGCGCTTGCTGTTAATAGCCAGGGGTAAAACAATTGCTTGTTAATAGCCTGGATAAAAATGTGTGAGGCAAATATAAATTAATTATAGATGTGATATAAGTAAATGCAAAATAAAATGATAATTTTCTTAAAACTCAATAAATAACATATACTAAATAGTGGTAAATCACACAAAATGAGATCAATAAATGGTCATAAAATATCAGGTGATAAAAAATCAATCAGATGCCATAAGTGCCTTAAAGTGCAAATAAGTGCCAAAATAGTCCAAATAAAGTTCATATGTGACTTATGTGCATAAAAAATAACTTCAGTGCCAAGAGTGAAGAAAGTGCAAGTTCTTGTGCCAGATCCTCCAGTAGTCCAACTGCTGGTACTTGTTATGTGGCTTTAAGAAGTAATGGGGGTGTGCACTCACCAGAGGTTGTGGGTCTTAGTTGCCATATGGCAAAAAGACCTTAAGAGCCTTGTGGCCTCCTAGGCCAGAGAGATGGCAACTGCTGGGCTTTGTAGTCCCCTATGGTCCAGAGTCCCCTTCCTGGGTGAACTGGATCCTCAGGGTCTGGTCACCCCTGACACGCTTCTTCTCAGCCTGGTAATGAGTAAGCGACCTTCTTAGTCGTGAAACGCGTCTACCTTCTTTTGTCCCATGTCTCACAGTTTGATTTTTTGATGTTATTTGATGAAGAATAAATCACTCCTTTTTGATTTGAACTTTCGGAGTGCGGTCACTTTTTTCTATATTTAATCTATTCACTGGATGAAGGAGCTCTGAAGGTCCAGCAAGATACGCCGGACCTTCAGAGTGCATGCGCCGCTGGTGTCAGTGGCTGCATGCAGTGTGAATATCTCCTAAACCATGCAGGCTTAGGAGATATTTTTTTTACCTACAGGTAACCCTTATTATAGGCTTATCTGTAAGTAAAAGTTAAAAAGTGAAGTATACTACTGCTTTAATCTGGCCATAGATGGATCAAAATTCAGCTGGTTCAGCAGGGACTGGCTAAATTTTCAATCCATCTATGGGCCATTCCCACTCAACAGAAGAAAGAGAATGTTAGAAATTTTTCATTCAATCAGCGGCGGCAGTGCGAATCGGTATATTCTGACAGAAGAGGAGTCCCTGCTGTCACAATACAATAGCACAACCCAGGGGGGGATTTCCTTTATCATCCTCACTTGTGTGGATGGTGAAATCCTTAAATTTTTTTCGGTTAAGCCCCTGGCTGGCCATAGATGGGTCAATAATTTCTTCGCTGTCAGAATACACTAATTAGCTTAGCACTGTAGCCAATTTGCTGCAGCTGCTGATCTAATGAAAATGTTTCAACATTCCCATTTGACAGAAGTCAATCGTTAGATCAACTTCTGTCAAACAGGAACAGCCATATGTGGATGGGTGCAGCGTAATGAGGTGGCAATAACATGCACTCAGTCCTGATGCAGTTCAAAGAACTTTTATTTAATTCAAAGGAAAAAACAGTTCACAACAAGTATGGCAGAAGGAAGTCCCACTGGGAACACTCATGGTTGACAGCATTGTGTAGCGGAGCAGTTCTCAGCCGAAATGACAGCATCTGTTTAGAAGGGCAGAATGTGGCCTGGCTGGTCCTAAACCCTAATAGGGGAAGTTTCCAAGAAGAGTGGGGGGTCCCTATGCTTTCTCTGCTTGTCTGAAACCTTTCCCTACCCTAGTACAGTCCCTGGCAGATGGATGACCTGTCTTTACATACCTACACGCCAAATACACGCCAAACCCAGCAACCAGGGACTTAAAAAGATTCTGCTTGACCCAAGATGGCTACCAGAGTCACGTGGGCTGTCAGCATCCAACCAGATTGCTGCTCCAGTGAGCCAGGAAACCATAGAGGAACCATGCTCCTCCTGACTTTCTCTCCCTCTGCACTGCCTCTGTAGTTAAGCACCACCTGCAGTGGACAAAATAGATTGCACCTGCCTACACATGGATCGAAATTTAGCTGGCCTCTGCTGAACTGTCTGAATTTCAATCCATCTATGGCCGGCTTTATTCAGAAAGGCCAGAAAAAGCACAATAACCTATAGCAACCAATAAGAAATGTATCTTTAATGGTTCTGATTGCTAAACTGGTAAATTGTGAAATTCTGTTGCAAAAGTAATTTTGTGCAACATCTGTAACAGTAACAAATGTGCTTTTAAACCACAATATTTATATGCATAATCCACCCATCGGAAGTCTTCATTTAGTAGAAGGTACATGATGGGAGGGAATGTTCTGCAGGCAAAAGAAAGCATTTTGAAAGCTGCCAGTTCCCAGTGTTTCCTGTGGTTTGGCGAGGCAGCTACCAGTTACATATTAGTCACTGAGTGACGTGTAGGTTAAATATAGATCTCCTGAGTTCAGAACTTCTTCATTTCACAACATACCAGAATCAAAGCAGAATGAAACACAGCTAAGATATTGTCTTCCCAGGTTCATGAATAAACATCATTTTTAGCATAAGGTGCTGACATCTAATGAGCAATATTACATGTTCAGGGAAATTGTTATTCTATTCTTTTTCAATCCTAATAAAAGTAAAGAAGATCATTGGTGTTCAATAAGACAATGCAGCCCACAATGATGATGTGCAGTAACAAAGTGCTTGACCAATCTGTCAACTTTTTACTCAGTAGGAACCTTTTTAACCACTTAAGCCCCGGAAGATTTTACCCCCATTCCGACCAGGGGGTATTTTGCGATTCGGCACTGCGTGACTTTAACGGACAATTGCGCGGTCGTGCGACGCTGTACCTAAACGAATTTGGCGTCCTTTTTTTCCCACAAACAGAGCTTTCTTTTGGTGGTATTTGATCACCTGTGCGATTTTTTGATCACGCGCTATAAACAAAAAAAGAGCGTCAATTTTGCAAAAATAGCAATATTTTTCACATTTTTTTATATGAAATTCCCCAAAAAAAAAATTTAAAAATCAAAATTTTTTTACTTTTTCGGCCAATTTGTTTTATGCTACCTATGTTTGGTAAAAAAAATCGCAAAAAGCGTATTTTGATTGGTTTGCGCAAAAGTTATCGCGTTTACTAACAAAGGGAAAGATTTCTGTCATTTTTGTTGTTTTTTTTTTTAACGTGTAATGGCGGCGATCTGCGATTTTTTTTGCGGTACTGCGACATTGGGGCGGACAGATCGGACCCTTGACTGACATTTTTGACACTTTTGGGGTTACCAGTGACATTTCTACAGTAATCAGTGCTATATATATGCACTGTTACTGTAAAAATACACTGGTAGTGAAGGGGTTAACTTTATTTGGGAGGGAGGGGCTGTGTGTATCCCTAGGGGCGTGCTTTCTACTGTGATTGGCTGGGGCTTGAGCTCTATGGACACTGATCAACGGATCTACATACTAGATCCGAGTGATCAGTATCCTAACAGCAAGGAGAATGACAGGTGGCTTGTTTACACAAGCTGCCTGACATTCTCCCTCTCCCCCGCCGATCGCCGAGTGACCGGCGGACATCGGGTCCGCCGGTCACACGCGCGGGGGGGTCCGTGACCACGCGGGAGCGGGAGCGCGCCTCCGGGGGCGCGCGCTCGCTCCCTAGACCCTCACAAGCTAGTGACGTAGCCCTACGTCACTTTGCCTGTGAGGGGCTGACTGCCGACGTAGATCGGCGTTAGGCAGTCGGCAAGTGGTTAAAAAAGGTTTTATGTCTCAGGGAAGTCCTGCTAAAATCAAATCATCAAGTGGAATGAATGCCCATTACATTGGTGGACATTGAGAAGCATGTACCTTACATGGGTGGTCAGTAGGAAGAATGTTCCTTACATGGGTGGTCAGTAGGAAGAATGTTCCTTACATTGGTGGTCATTGGGAAGAATATCCCTGACGCTGATGGTTAGTGAGAAGAATGCCCATTACATTGATGATCAGTGGGAATAATGCTCCTTACATTGATGGTCAGTGGGAAGCATGCCCTTTCATTGATGGTCAGTGGGAAGCATGCCCTTTCATTGATGGTCAGTGGAAATAATGCTCCTTACATTGGTGGTCATTGGAAAGAATATCCCTTACACTGATGGTTAGTGAGAAGAATGCCGCTTACATTGGTGATCAGTGGGAATAATGCTCCTTACATTGGGGGTCAGTAGAAAGAATGTCCCCTACAATGACGATCAGTGGGAAGAATGCTCCTTACATTGGTGATCAGTGGGAAGAATGCTCCTTACATTGATGGTCAGTGTGAAGAATTCCCCTTACTTTGGTGGTCAGTGGGAAGAATGCTCCTTACATTGATGGTCAGTGTGAAGAATTCCCCTTACTTTGGTGGTCAGTGGGAAGAATGTCCCTTACATTGGTTATCAGTGTGAAGAATACTCTTTACATTGCTGAGCAGTGGGAAGAATGTTCCGTACATTGGGGATTAGTGGAAAGAACACCCCTTACATTGATGGTCAGTGTGAACAGTGCCATCTTAAGAGCCTTATAGGCCCCCGGGCAATGCAGTGCACTTGGGCCGAGAGGGGGAGAGAGGGGGAGAGAGAGAGGGAGAGAGAGAGTGGGAGAGGGCAAGAGAGCGAGAGAGAGAGAGAATAGGATGGCACACACAGAGGATATATAGGGCAGGAAAAGGATGGCACAGACAGTCGATGGAGAGAGAGTGAGAAAAAAGAAATCAAGCAGCTGCAGCAGTCTGCTTACCTTCCACAACGGCTGCACAGCACATAAAGGGAGGAGGTGGGTGGAGCCCATCTTCTAGGCGCGGAGAGAGGAGGACAAGCCGACGAGGAGGATCCTCCTCCCCTGTGCATGATAGGTCCTCTCAGAACGTCACTGGTTGCTAGATGCCAATCGGCTAGCCTTCCTAGCAACCAGTGTGCAGGGAGACTCAGAGCCACCGGTGGACAACGGGGGGGCCCTAGACCACCAGGTAAACTAATCTGGAGACTGGCCTGGGGGGGACAGTGTAATTGCCACCCTGTGTGTGGGGCCCCTTGGCAAGTGGGGCCCCCGGGCAACCGCCGGGCGTGCCCAATGGAAAAGACGGCCCTGAGTGTGAAGAATTCCCCTTACATTGGTGGTCAGTGGGAAGAATGTTCCTTACATTGGTGATTAGTGGAAAGAACACCCCTTACATTGGTGGTTAGTAGGAAGAATGCTCCTTACATTGGTGGCCAGTGGGAAGAATGTTCCTTACATTGCTGAGTAGTGGGGAGAATGCTCCTTACATTGCTGAGCAGTGGGAAGAATGCTCCTTACATTGCTAGGTAATTATATGTGTGAGTATGGTGTGTGTCAACAGGGGAGGACTGGGCCAGGGGGCAGGGGGGCAATTACCCCCCGGACCGCTCTGATGCCCTTTAAAAAGGCTGCACCGCTTCTGCCACAGATATGCCTAAAGGATTCCTGGTGAAGAAAGTAAAAATTCCCCACTGCTGATTAGTGGAAAGAACACCCCTTACATTGATGGTCAGTGTGAAGAATTCCCCTTACATTGGTGGTCAGTGGGAAGAATGTTCCTTACATTGGTGATTAGTGGAAAGAACACCCCTTATATTGGTGGTCAGTAGGAAGAATGCTCCTTACATTGGTGGTCAGTGGGAAGAATGTTCCTTACATTGCTGAGCAGTGGGAAGAATGCTCCTTACATTGCTGAGCAGTGGGAAGGAATGCTCCTTACATCGCTAGGTAATTATATGTCTGAGTATGGTGCTGTGTCAACAGAGGAAGACTGAGCCAGGGGGCAGGGGGGCAATTGCCCCCCGGACCGCTCTGATGCCCTTTAAAAAGGCTGCACCGCTTATGCCACAGATATGCCTAAAGGATTTCTGGTGAAGAAAAGTAAAAAGTCCCCACTGCTGACCTACTGAGTGTGGGGTGAAGACAAGGACAGAGTGCAGGCCTCTCCCGCAGCATGGATAGTGTAAACTGTGTCTGAGCAGAGGCCAATTCCATGCCCCACTGGAGACTCTCCTCCCCCAGGCAGCCCGACTCAGCTGTCCCAGCTCCCCCAAACTGCTTCTTGCTGGCCAGGTCGGCAGGTCGGGAACCCGGATTCGGTCGGTGAGTAGAGAGTACCTGGAGCCAAGCTTCAGACTGGAATGGGGGTCAGGAGGAGACAGGGAAGAGGGAGAGTGAGAGGGGGGCTGAGTTGCTGCACCATGGGCCTCTGGTTTGTACTTGCCCCCTGGGCCGAAAGTTACCAGTCAGCCCCTGTGTGTCAATAACAATACCATTGGGGGTCTCATCCTGGAACTGAATCATAAATGCAAAAATATATGTATGATGGGACTTTCAATGCCCCTCCAATGGACAAATACATACACCAAAATATATATATTGAAAAAAAAATCCAATTAAAATTTTGATAAAAACATACAAGGACATTAATACTACGACTTGCCTTCCACTAAGGGAAGAGAAGGATGTATAGCAGGTAGTCCTTCAGATTGTATTATGTTGGTCGACATAAGTTGTACTTATACACGAGATTTGAGGTCCTAAGGAAGCACATTTTTCCATGAAATGCATCGACCTACATAATACAATCTCTGAGGACTACCATGCTATAAATCCTTTACTTCCCTTAGTAGAAGACAAGTGGTAGTATTAATGTCCATCTATAAATTATGTATGCTTTTATCGAGATTTTAATTGGATAAAATAAAGATTTGTATATTTTTTTTAAATATATTTTGGAAAATGTATTTGTCCATTGGAGGGGTATTTAAAGTCCCATCACATACAGTATATATATTTTTTTCTCCTTACATTAATAGTCAGTAGAAAGAATGTCCCCGACATTGGTGGTCAGTGGCCATACCTAAATTTCAGTGTCCTTTTAAAGCCGTGGTAACCTCCGCTTTTGAACTTGTACCTACAGGTAAGCCTATAATAAGACTTACATATAGGTACAGTGAATATCTCCTAAACTTGCGGTGTTTGGGAGATATTCACACTGGATGCGGTGGGTGATGTCACGGCGCATGCGCTCTCAAGGGACAGCATACTAGTGCCGTCCCTTCAGAGCTCTGTGCCGTAAACCGTTACTCCTGTGCGCATACACGGAAGTTACATCATTGCGGCTCAGCTTTTCAAAATATTGGAGCCAGAGGTTCAATTTTGAAAAATGTAAAGTAATGCCCCTGGGTGCCAGAAACCAGAAAGCAAGCTACTCACTGGGGGGGGGGACCTCTCGGAGAGTCTAGGATGGAAAAGGACCTGTGGGTACTGGTAGACAACAGGCTTGGCAGTGGCATGCAATGCCAAGCCACTGCAAGCAAAGCCAACAGAATACTGGGATGTATAAAAAAGGGGATTCACTCCAGAAATAAAGAGATTATTCTACCACTCTACAAGACTCTGGTCCGGCCACATCTGGAGTATGCTGTCCAGTTCTGGAGTCCAGAGAAGGGCAACAAAAATAATTAGGGGAATGGAGGACATCAGCTATGAGGAAAGACTACAAGCACTGAACTTATTCTCTCTGGAGAAGAAAAGATTGAGGGGGGATATGATATCAATGTACAAATATTGTACTAGAAACCCTAGCATATGGAAAAACCTATTCAGAGAAAGGGAATACAATAAGACACGTGGCCACTCACTAAAACTAGAGGAAAGGCGGTTTAACCTTAAAATACGCAGGGGGTTCTTCACTGTAAGAGCAGTAAGGATGTGGAATTCTCTTCCGCAAGCAGTGGTATAAGCAGGGAGCATTGATAGTTTCAAAAAACTATTAGATGGGCACCTTAAAGACCACAACATACAGGGGTATGCAATGTGCGGTTAACAGTAAACACACACACACATCATTGGGTTGAACTGGATGGGCTGATGTCTTTTTTCAACCTCACTAACTATGTAACTCGAAAGGAAGACCAGGGGAAGATGGAAGCTCTGTCAGCGGTGACAACGCACTGCTGAAGGGCTTCATTCTAAGGTAAGATTTAGTATGCAATGCATATGCCATTGCAGGAGATTAATTTATTCTTTTTGAAAGGTTGTGGTCTACTACCACTTTAAGTTTTGAGTTTAGATATACTTTCATGACTCTTTGGTGAGAAATCAGTTAAAGAAACTTCACTTATCAATCCTGTCTGGTAGAAGAAAAAGTGCATTGTTACAACTGTACCAACAGGATATGCCGAAGACAAATTCTGGAATACCAAGTTCTTGTATCATGTCTGTGGGTATAGGAAAGAGTTGGCTCCTGTGTGGTTCAAAACACTAATGACATGTAACAAATTCCTGGAAATCCCTTTTGATCACTTCTGACCAGTCATACTTGGGATCAGCCCATATCAGCTCTGCGGTGACCTTCAGACTTTGCTCAGTAAAGTTTATTGACGTTATCTTTTGTCTATACTGTGGAACTATTTCCTGCATCATTGCTCCCTTATGATCCAGGCCTGTGTTTGATTTTTCCTGTACGGTTATCTTTCTGCCCTGACTTTTAACATGTATTTGGATAAGGCTATTGTAACCCTTGGAGGCCTGTTCAGTAATGCCGTACAATCAGGGTTTGAAAGGTTCACTATCCAATAGTATAGGGGAGGTATGTCAACCAAATGATGGCGGTATGATGGGATTGGATCTCTGAATACATTTAGAAAAAAAACAGCAAAATCAAAAAAATAAAAGGATAAAATCATTTTAATTTTCTTCCAGCTAGTGATGTATGTGTTAAGCTATTGAAATCTTTTGAACTCATACAGGTACTGGTAATGATTTTGAGTTTGATTTTGACAATCTGGGAAAGGTGTTATGGGGACATATTGGGCAATTCACTGGAGGTCTGTATTTGTAAAAAAGTTAAAGCCCAACTTTGGCCCTGCTTAATTCTTTCTCTCTACCTCCCTTTATCCCACTTTTTTTTTTATCCCATTTTTTCTCCCCTCCGTCTCATCTGATAATAACCCCCCCCCCCCCCCCCGCACTAGTTTATATATTTTAGTGTATTTTATATACTGTATGTATCTAATAAAACACTTTAAGCATACTCATGCTGCCAACATGAGTTCTTTTAAATTTTGTGGTTTGGAAAGAGTTAAAGGTTCCCTCTGAGGGGGTGACACCCACAGGAAGCTCCTTGAAAGGGAGGTCTGGTGGATTTTTAATTTTGGTGGATTCCTGCAGGTATCAACTACAGGTATGATGTGGAAGTTTTTCTGAAATTATACCATCATTTAGTCTAGTGTATTGTTAGTGCTTTGAATCATGGATTATTTATCCTTTGCTATTAACTGCCCTTTACTGTATTTATTTTGTTATATGCATTGGAGCCATATATTTTCACACAGGTTATTGCCTTTATGTACTTATATATGTACTGTATGTATTTTCATTGTTTTTTTTTTTTAATTTGTTGTTTGATTTCTTTGAACTTTTTTTTTGTTTCTTGTCTTAATATTGTGTTTATGTCCATAAGCTTTCTAAGTGTTATGCCTGGTTACCAATTAAGCAATTTGTATATTTAATTAGCACAACTGTCTGATTGTTTGTTGGGTAGTTGGAGTTTTTTGCACTATATATACTCTGTATCTCACTTTATTATTGGGCTGTGATCAAGGCGGTTTGCCGAAACATGTTAGCCTTATTGTATGCTCTTTTCAATATATTTTCTATACGGATTTGGAGTTGCCGGCTCACTTACTGGATGTATCTAATAAACATTTTAAGCCCAAATCTTGCCTCCTCCTTTGCTGCTGTATCCCACCAGCTAAAGATAACGTCGTTGGTGGCTCAGATTTTCAACCTTTTTCTTTGCTGACACACTAATGATAATGCCCCTGATCTAGTGTATATGCCATACGTGATCTGGGACAGCTTTATTGTTCAATATCGCAAATTTATTGTTCAATAAAAAGACACCCTGGTCTCATACGGCGTAAGCGCAAAATCAGTCAAGGTTTATTTGGAGGCACTTTTGAAGTGGCCTCCCCAAGGAGGAGGCACTAAGGAGCACCTGTGCAGCTGGGTCTGTGTCACCACTGCCTAAAAAAAAGAAAAATAAGTTTTACAAAAAATCTTAATTCTTTGCAATGGTTTGAGGGACATTTATTGATGAACATGCAGTGATGCACCCACCATCCATTTTTCTGTTTTGGTGCACTTTAATACGTTTTTTCAGCAGAGTTTTGCTCGCTTAAGGCAGCCGACCATGTCCCTGACTGGCAGCACTTTTCATCATGAGATTGAGACCAGTTGCCTCTTGGTCATCATGCCTCTGAAGTTTTCAGGACCTGTGAGGACCCCACTACTAGACAGTCAACAAGTGATGCCCACGTCGCTGGGGAAGTGATGTGGACACACGAAGAAGGACCCTTCTCATCTGTAGGGAACAAAAAAGAAAACTCAGAACCTGGCGTGTCACGTGACTATAAGTTTAAGGGCGGGGGGAGGAAAAATGTGGGATTTATGCTAAGAGGTCAGCTTTTAGAACTCCTGTAAACAACTTTCTATGAACAGACCAGCTTGATCTAAAATCTTTTTGACTGCTATTGTTTGCTATTCTTTGCACATTACTAATGTAAGCAGCTTTCTCTGAAAGACTCAATATTAGAGTATTGTGGAAATAGAACTGAGCCCTTTTGTAGATCTATTTGATAGCAACCTTGTAAGAGTCATTAAAGCGGAGTTCCGGCCTATTTTGCAACTTTAGTGATTCCTGGAGTGCTCGCTATGCTGATCAACATTTGGGCATTTTCAATTTTTTTCGGGGGTCCCTTACTTTATTTTCAGGGCATTTTTGATTGTACTTCCTTCTTCTCCCCCCTCTATGGCCATGGCCACCGACATCACTTCCGCCTTTGCATTGCATCCTGGGAGCTGTTTGTCATCACTCCCAGGAGGCTGGAATCAGGAAGAACTCCCAGAACACTCCCTGAAATCAGGAAGAAGGACACAGTAGATTACACTGCGGCTTCAAAAGCCCACATCCAAGATGGCCGCGCTCAGACAGCGTTTTTAAAAGTAAGATTTTGACTAAAATACAATACTGTACACCTTGTAAGTATGAGAATAGCGGTTCTATAAAGGGGGCGATGGATTAGTATTATAGGGGTATTGTTAGTTAAAAAAGGTATTTGAGGCTGGAACTCTGCTTTAACTCACAAGGAAACCCGTGTGCTGCCATTGGCGATCTCCCGTAAACACACTTTGGCTTCTGTGCTCCTCTGTGTTGCTAACCTGGATGAATAAAAGTGCATCATAATGGTTAAAGGTATCGAAGTAATAGTATGAAGACATTGTTCTAGGATTTTGCAGTAATCGCAGACTTAAACCATGTGGGTGCAATGTCTTTGGTTGCATCCCACACACCACTCAAAGCCGTTAATATCTAGATTTAAATGCTGCACTCCATGACTCTTGCCTCTGTGCCTTGCTTAAAACTGAACTTAAAGCCTAATTTCAGGTTTTCTTTCATTTAAAATAGTTTGAGACAAGCTGGCCCAAAACAAACTATTTCCATAACTAAATTATTCTGCCAGTGTCAGCGCTGTATCATACTGAAGTAGCATTAGCTACATACAGTATGCACCGTTGTGTTCCAGCAGCATCACAGATGACTTCCCGTCTGCTGCTGGAACAAAATCAAGTCAGGCTGAGTGCTTCTCAGCCATTCAGAGGAAGCCTTGTAAACCCTTGTATTTTTTTAATTCAAGGCTTCCTCTGATTGGCTGAGGTGGAAATCATACCGTCATCAAGGAAAAATGGACCTTGATTTTAAGACATAACCATGGGCAAAATACATAGCTGATGCAGTTGGTCAACAGTATCAGATGGGTATATAACAAAAAGTGCAGCGCTATCAAATATGGATTATGAAGAAGATATCGAGGAGAGCAGTCCACAGGTGAAAATTATGGTGAAGCATGCACAAGATATAAACATTCAGTGCTCTTCAATGTGCTGGTAATCCTCCACCCAGTCTCATTAGCCTCTCACCTCACACTTAGCCCCTGTGTCACCAGACGGGCTAGTAAGACAAACTTTCTCCAAGGATATCACCAATATAGATCAAATCAGTATTCCTCTTCATCAGAAGATAAGGCTCACAGGTAACAGATCACAGGTCCATAAAGCGGGTCACAGGTCCATAGGAAAACAAAGGTCCGGACATAGTGCATTACCGCAATAAATTACTTTATTGAACATAGCATAAAATCATAAAAATTACCTTGTAAAGCACTATACAAGTGCATGTGATGAGCAGATTGTATTACACACAGCGGTCTCGACCGCAATGGATGGCGGGTGACGTCACCGGCCCCTCCCCCTTCGAAAAATGGACCTTGATTTTAAGACATAACCATGGGCAAAATACATAGCTGATGCAGTTGGTCAACAGTATCAGATGGGTACCAATTGCCTCTGAAGCAGCCGGCATGATGGGAAAAACCAGTCAGGCTCCAGCTTTTTCCCATAATTCCAGCTTCTAGGATACTTCCTCCCCTATCTCCTCCAACCATTTAAGGGACTATGGCTTCTATGGATATGGACTTATAGACCGCTACTTTCTATAACAACAGCTTGGACTTTTCAAGACCCACATTGAAAGCTATTTTATCTACTTAAGTGTTGTATGGCTTGGAAACTTTTCCTGATGGCTCCCATACTGGGCAATTATGTACTGCATACTACACAGTTGGATGAACTATATACCACACAGTTGAAGGAGCTCTGCGTTGATCTAGTTGCAAACAAAGGGAGGATGTAGAGTGCCATGCCACAAGCTACATGAATGTTATATGCGATGACAGTGGCACCTCTCTTGGGAGTTTTTCAGTTATGCTTAATACATGTGCCATAACTCCCTCTAGCTCCACGCTGCTCATATGGGGGTTGGTCTTATAACACATTTCATTAAAGGACACCCTCACGGACTTGAAATGTTATTTAGCCACATACAGTGGCACATCAACCCTGTTTATATGTGGGCTGGTCACACTCAACAGTCTATCAGAGGATCCCTTAATGAACTTTAAATAACATTCAGCCAAGGTTACATTGTGTAGCACCCTCTTAGTTAGGTGCTAGAGAGAAAGTATAGTTTGGGGTCCTGTCTGCTTACCAGAAGGACTGCAGGTAAATCTATATTGTTCTCTGCTTACCAGGGAGCAGGATCTGTTAGTGAGGTCTGCTCATTGTGCTCAGGTGCAACTCGTTCTGTCAACAGATTGTTTCACACTGGTCCAATAAGGAGGCATATTGGACAGTGGGAGGAAACCTGCCAAATGAGTGCACAGGCTTTTGATACAGCCCTGGTGATATGGCAGAGGGAAAATGCATTGGTGCATGCTGGGATACTGTATAAAAGCCAGGAGCACATGTGCTCTGGGTCTTTTGACTGGAGTCCCGGAGGGAGGAGGCCGCTGCCTCCTTCTCTGTAGAGGGGTTGTGAGGCCTCAGGTGGTCGACTAGGGAGTGCCAGTGAGGAACTGAACCCAGAGGTCCGGTGAATCTGACTGAGAGGGGAGACACTGGAGGATCTGATTCTGCAGTACAGTGAGTACAGATCTGTGTCAAGGGGCCTGACCTGAGGGGGGCCACCCCTGAAGCTAGAAGAGTCAGTGGACAGGGTTCAATAAAGGGGATGCTAGTGAGTGTCCCGAAGATAATGTAGATTCACCAAGTCTATTGCTGGAGAGAAAAGAGCAAGGAGACTTAACCCTTTCCATACAGGTGGCAGTATAGATTAGGCAGTGCAGCTGCTTCTACAAGCAATCGGGTGAGGCCAAGTGAGAGTTGTCCTTATCCATTGTGCATAGTTACAATTGAAGTATCCCACTATTCCCTTCTCCCATCCAAGTTCCAAAATAAACACTAAAAACCAATACCCCTGGACTGTTTATTGTGTGATGAGCCATCAAGAGTAAGGAGGGATGTGTGAACTGTCCCCCAAAGTGACTGTGTGCTGGTAATCAGGTGAGGCCCGAGAAGTCATCATACAGTAGGCCCTACAATGACAGTGCTACCCTTGTTTGTGTCTTGGTGTAGAATTCTTTAACCCTTTTGCGATTCACTGTACCCCACAAGTACACCCCTCTTTGTGCAAGCATCCCATTTTGTATGTTTTTTTCTTTTGGGATGTCCCCATAGATTTTACTTCCAAAAATGTTTAGAATGTTCAAATTCAGGGCTTTCCATTCCACAGTTCATATAGAGTTGCCTCAGTTGATTTTCCTAGTAATCGATTTTTAAAATAGCATGCCATCATAATTGCCTCCCCCCAGTATGTGGTTGGCATATCTGCATCAAACAGCATTGTTTTTCCGCTCTCACAGAGAGTTATATGATAGAGTAGTTTGAAATATTACGCCATGTTTTCTGAGAATTACCTGTGTGTTATCACCTGTATATTCAGTTATGTTGTCTCTGTGCAATACACTGGGCATTTTGTCAAATTTATTGCTTACTTGAGCCAAATACTGTCCAAGTTTCTCTGGTACCTCAGTTTTGTTGTGTAACAGATATAGTGTAGTTGTAGTATACATTGAGTAATCATCTATAAAAGTGGGAAATATCTCTTCTTTCCGCAAGTAAATTTTTCCATTGGACCACAAAGATCTGAATGAATTAGGTCCAGAGGTTTCTGCGCTCTGCTGTTACTTGTCATTTTTCCTTTTATGCAGCTGATGCATTTTATTGTTTGATCACATGGACTAATTTTTATTCCACTTGTATAGTTATTCTCAGTTAATTTCTTTATTATGCCAGGATGTCTATGCCCAAGTCATCTGTGCCATGTGTGAATGCAGTTTGAATGTTTTTCCTTTTTGGCAGTATTAACCACCTCGTTGTAGTTCAGCTGATACAGTTAATCTGTAATTTTAGCCTTTGCAAGAGATATATCCCCTTTTGTGATGGCACAACTGTCATATTGGAAGGTCACTACATTGTTTTGTTTTGTGGGCTTCTTCACTGACAAAATTCTAGATTCAAGAGCAGGTGCATAGAGGACATTTTCCACAGGTATCTTTCTAATGACACTCTAGGAAATAGGACAGTAAAGAAAACCATCCCCTATTCCTTCTGATTCCATTATTTGCCCATTAGCTGTGACAATTTTGTTCTGTTTTTCTCTGGTCAAAATTAATAAAGACATTTATGTCATGTGTGACGTGACTTGTGGCTCCTGAATAAACACACCATGCCTGCAAAGATGAGGTGCAACTTTTGGATTGAAAAACATATTCATTATCTGAAGCAAAATCAGTTTCTTCCTTCACACTTTTAGCCTTTTGTAGTTTAGTTTTTTTTTGCATTCTAGATTTCCAGATTCTGCAATATTCTTTTAAATTAACTTGTTCCGTGCACACAAAACATTCACTTGTTTCTTGTTGCATGTTACTGTTTTGACTTCTATTTTTCGTCCTTAAAGCAGACTCTGAGATAGAAGCACCATCACTATTAATGCTTTCTGTTTTATGTTTATATTCATCCACACGCTTGCCTTAAAACATTCCAATGGCAGTTTATCATCTGGACCTGCTTCAAGTGCTGTGACAATTGTTTCATAACTTTCTGGTAAGCCACTGAGTAATAGTGCAGAAACATTAAAATAGTTTATTTCTTCTCCTATACCTCTCAGGCGTTCAACCATTTCCAAGGTGTGCCTTATGTAATCCTGCATATCATGGTATTTCATCAGCTTGGTTTGGTATAACTTTCTAATCAAATACAGTTTATTGCTGAGATAAGCTCTTTAGATTTGGATGGTGAGTTTTTTTGGATTTCTGCCAGACATATAATTTAGTGCTGAGGCCAAATAATTAAATTTTAGTCTCATCTGACCACCTTAAACACACCTTGATGATTCTGAGGCCACATGAAAAAAAGGTGTTCGAGTCAGATGAGATTATAATTGAATTATTCGGCCTAAACACCAAACTACTGTATATGTCTGGCGGAAATCCAATACAGCTCACTATCCAAATAACATTATTCCTACAGTAAACCATGGATGTGGTAATATCCTGTTATGGGGATGTTTCTCTGCAGCAGGGACAAAACCACACATTTAACTGAACTTGAGCAGTTCTGCAAAGAAGAGTGGGCAAATCCTGAAAAGTTAGTAGAGACATATCCCAACAGACTAAAGACTGTAATTAAAGCAAAAGGTGGTTCAACAAAATACTAACATAAAGGAGTGACCCTTTTTCCAACTCAGGGATTCTGTTTTTGATTTTTTTTTTCCTGACATGTTAGTGTTATATCTTTCACTTGGATGTTATAAGTATAAATATAAAAAAATATAAAAAAAAAAATACATGATTGACATAAATGTAACAAACAAAATATCTTGACATCCTAAGACTCTGCACGTTTAGTGGATCCCTGTCTTGTTCGTCAGGAGTTTGATGCAAGAAAGTATCTATAAATGTAGTCAAATATGAGAAAAATTGCATGTATAAAATAATTAAAAAAAAATAAAATAAAAATAATTTTGGTGTAAAAAAAAGCATGAATACTCACAAGTCAGCTCAAAGAGTGAGACCAGCATCTAAAAACGGAGGTGAATGGGGCATCAGATAATCGTCTCTGCTGGGTCTGTGGCATGAAAACCCCTCGAGGACAAATGAACAGCCAGAGGGCAGGCCAGGTTTTAATAAGGTCCATGGAATAAAAAGAATGTGTGGGCACATCTAGCTCGCATTGATGTGTGTAGTTCATAATATGGAATGTAGTCCCAATTCCCCTTCAAGTGACAAGAAAGACTTTTTTTTCCTATGAATTGTATATGACACACAGGGGGTCAATTCACCGCATGCGATATGAAGGTTACGTGACTCATTTTATTTTAGAAATATCACATGAGATAATAAAAAAGTAAATTAATTAAAGTAAAATATTTAATGTGAGGTAAAGACCACACATTTGTTAAAACAGTGTGATAAATACCGCAAAAAAAGCTAATTCACAAAATAAAAACCCCACACATTGGTTATCTATCACCTGGTGTTTTCTCGCGGTATTTTAGAAATGTACAAAATAACAATAAGGGATCATGCTGCAGCTCAAAGAAGCTCAAAGAAGCGGCTCCTACAGGCTTTTGAGATCTTTTGGGCTCTTATTTTTTCTGCCTGGAATCTCCCCAAGGTGTCCATGCACACTATGGCTTTTTTCAGGCATTTTCAGACATATGCTCCTACAGGCAGAACCCACCAAACTTGTGTTTTTGAGTGGAACTAGTGCCCCCAAGAGTTCAAAAGAGCTTAAAAGAGCTAAAATAAGCTCAGAAACATGCAAAAACATTTTGTTTTAGGTTTTTGTTTTATTTATACAGTGGTTAACCACTTTACCACTAGAGCATTTTGCTGTCTTACGTCTGAGCCACTTTTTGCGATTCGGCGCTGTGCGACTCTAACTGACAATTGCGCGGTCGTGCGACGCCATACCCAAACGAAATTTACGTCCTTTTTTTCCCACAAACAGAGCTTTCTTTTGGTGGTATTTGATCACCTGTGCGATTTTTTTTTTTGCGCTATAAACAAAAAAAGAGCGTAAATTTTGAAAAAACAACAATATTTTTCAAATTTTTTTATATGAAATTCCCCCCCAAAAAATGTAAAAAATCAAAATTTTTTTAAATTTTTGGCCAATTTGTTTTCTGCTACCAATGTTTGGTAAAAAAATTCACAATAAGCGTATTTTGATTGGTTTGCGCAAAAGTTATTGCGTTTATTAACAAAGGGAAAGATTTCTGTCATTTTTGGTGTTTTTTTTTAACGCGTAATGACGGCGATCTGCGATTTTTTTTGCGGGACTGCGACATTGCGGCGGACAGATTGGACCCTTGACTGACATTTTTGACACTTTTGGGGGTACCAGTGACATTACTGCAGTAATCAGTGCTATATATATGCACTGTTACTGTAAAAATTACACTGGCAGGGAAGGGGTTAATTTTATTGGAGAGGGAGGGGTTGATGTATGCCTGGTGCTTACTGACTTGTGGGGGGGGGAGGTGACTGTGTGAGCCAGGGACAGATCGCAGTGTTCAGCTATGCTGAACACTGCGATCTGTCACTCCCTGTCACTTGGGAGATCCGCCCGCTTGTGTTTACACAGGCGGGCGGATCTCCACTCTAGATCCCCGACAATCGGGGGAAAGCAGCGGCGATCGCCGCTGCTCCTCCCCTGGCCCGACTCCCGCTGTGACTGAATACAGCGGGAGCTAGCCTCCGGCGGCGCGCGAGCGCCGCCCACAAGGGGGAGTGTCTGACGACGTAGGTCTACGTCGTCAGACGATAACGAGCCACTTTGCCGCAGTAGTACTACGGTACTCAGTGGCAAAGTGGTTAAAAAAATACTATCAAGGAGGATTTGTGGGAAAAAAAAAAAAATCGTATGCTCAAAAAAGCTGAAATAAAAACTCAAATTCATGCAAAAGCTGCTTTTTTTCTTTTTTAAACTGCAGTGTGCATGAGCCCTGATACAGTGGTTAAGAAAATACAATCTAGGAGGATGTGTGAAAAAAAATGCTTATGCTCGAAGGAGCTCGAAGAAGCTTAAAGTAGCTCAATATAAACGTGCACAAGAGCACAAAAAAGCACAAATTTCTTCAAACTTAAAAAAAGCTCAAATGCCAGTTTTTTTTTTTGAGCTGCAGTGTGCATGAGCCCTTAGTGTCGGTTCACACTATGGCGACACGACTTCGGGGCGACTTAATGAAGTCGCCGTGCACCGCGACTTCGGCGCGACTTGCACCGACTTCACATAATGGAAGTCAATGCAAGTCGCTCCGACTTTGTACAAAAGTAGTGCGGGAACCTTTTTCTAAGTCGGAGCGACTTGAGTTGCTGCTATTAGAACGGTTCCAATTGCACAGCACGGTCCGCGACTTGTCAGGCGACCAAGTCGGAACAGTGTGAACCGGCACTTAGGGAACTCTGCACTGGCCAGCAGTGGCGGCTGGTGAAGTTTTAAGATGGGGGGGGGGGGGGGGCGCAAGACCCCGCCCTTCTATTTTGACCTCTCCCATTTCTCAGAAGCCCCACCCCTTATAGACTCCACCCATTTTGTCCCCTGTATTTTGCTTGCATGAACAAATTCTCCCAATATATCACATATTAAGGGGTCTCTCAGTACTAGTATATCCCATAATAGGGAGCAGGGGCCCTATTATGGGATATACTGTGAGAGACACCCTATTATGGGATACACTGACTGAGAGTGGCACAAACCCCACAGTACAGACCAGTGGCGGCTGGTGCTCAAAATTTTTGGGGGGGCGCAAAAAGAAAAATGTAATAGGTATTGCTTTGCGCCAAAAAACGCAGTAAAAAAATTGCGTGACTTTGAAGCTGTGCCCCCTTCAATGCAATGAACACTGTGCTGTGCCCCCTTCAATGCAATGAACACTGTGCTGTGCCCCCTTCAATGCAATGAACACTGTGCTGTGCCCCCTTCAATGCAATGAACACTGTGCTGTGCCCCCACAATGCAGAGTTCAGCGTACATGCCCCTTTCAATTCAGAGCGCCACAGCATTGTCCCCAATCACTGCAGAGCGCCACAGCATTGTCCCCAATGATTGCAGAGTGCCCACAGCATTGTACCCCAATAAATGCAGAGTGCCCACAGCATTGTACCCCAATGATTGCAGAGTGCCCACAGCATTGTACCCCAATGATTGCAGAGTGCCACAGAATTGTACCCCAATGATTACAGAGTGCCACAGAATTGTACCCCAATGATTGCAGAGTGCCACAGCATTGTACCCCAATGATTGCAGAGTGCCCACAGCATTGTACCCCAATAAGTGCAGAGTGCCCACAGCATTGTACCCCAATGATTGCAGAGTGCCCACAGCATTGTACCCCAATAAATGCAGAGTGCCCACAGCATTGTACCCCAATAAATGCAGAGCGCCACAGCATTGTACCCCAATAAATACAGAGCGCCTCAGCATTGTACCCCAATAAATTCAGAGCGCCACAGAATTGTACCCCAATGATTGCAGAGTGCCACAGAATTGTACCCCAATGATTGCAGAGTGCCACAGAATTGTACCCCAATGATTGCAGAGTGCCACAGCATTGTACCCCAATGATTGCAGAGCGCCACAGCATTGTACCCCAATAAATGCAGAGTGCCCACAGCATTGTCCCCAATGATTGCAGAGTGCCCACAGCATTGTCCCCCAATGATTGCAGAGTGCCACAGCATTGTACCCCAATAATTGCAGAGTGCCACAGAATTGTACCCCAATGATTGCAGAGTGCCCACAGCATTGTACCCCAATAAATGCAGAGTGCCCACAGCATTGTACCCCAATGATTGCAGAGTGCCCACAGCATTGTACCCCCAATGATTGCAGAGTGCCACAGAATTGTACCCCAATGATTACAGAGTGCCACAGAATTGTACCCCAATGATTGCAGAGTGCCACAGCATTGTACCCCAATGATTGCAGAGTGCCACAGAATTGTACCCCAATGATTGCAGAGTGCCACAGCATTGTACCCCAATGATTGCAGAGTGCCCACAGCATTGTACCCCAATAAATGCAGAGTGCCCACAGCATTGTACCCCAATGATTGCAGAGTGCCCACAGCATTGTACCCCAATAAATGCAGAGTGCCCACAGCATTGTACCCCAATAAATGCAGAGCGCCACAGCATTGTACCCCAATAAATACAGAGCGCCTCAGCATTGTACCCCAATAAATGCAGAGCGCCACAGAATTGTACCCCAATGATTGCAGAGTGCCACAGAATTGTACCCCAATGATTGCAGAGTGCCACAGAATTGTACCCCAATGATTGCAGAGTGCCACAGCATTGTACCCCAATAAATGCAGAGTGCCCACAGCATTGTACCCCAATGATTGCAGAGTGCCACAGCATTGTATCCCAATAAATGCAGAGCGCCACAGCATTGTACCCCAATAAATGCAGAGTGCCCACAGCATTGTACCCCAATAAATGCAGAGTGCCCAGAGCATTGTCCCCCAATAAATGCAGAGTGCCCACAGCATTGTCCCCCAATCAATGCAGAGTGCCCACAGCATTGTCCCCCATAAATGCAGAGTGCCCACAGCATTGTCCCCCAATCAATGCAGAGTGCCCACAGCATTGTACCCCAATAAATGCAGAGTGCCACAGCAATGTACCCCAATAAATGCAGAGTGCCCACAGCATTGTCCCCCAATCAATGCAGAGTGCAGCGTGCGTGCTCCCTTCAATTTAATGCACTTACCTGGCGGCGGCGGCGGCGGGTTCTTCCCTCCTCGATCCAGTCCGTCCTCTCTGCGGCGGCGGGAAGGAGAGCGGCTTCTCCCTCGTCCTCCGAGCGGCGGTGACGGTGAGTGACTGACTCACGCACCGACACCGCCCCCATTGTGACGTCAGGGATCGGATGTCCTGGATGATGATTGGTCCAGGCTGGAGACTGGACCAATCACAGCCAGGATATCCGAAAGTGGGGGTGTCCAATCGCAAGGACTTGCGATCGGGTTACGCCCCCAGAAGGCTGCCGATCGGCGCCTCTTCTGGGACGTAACCCCACCCCCCCCAGCTACCACTTCCATTACAAAGGCCGGCGAACCCAATTTTTTTTTTTGTAAAACTTTATTTGTCATTTTTTTTTTCTTTTTTTTTTCATTTTTTCAGGGGTAGGGGGGCGGCGCCCTGGCGCCCGCTATGCACGGGCCGCCACTGGTACAGACCCCCTAGCACAAACCCCACAGTACAGACCCCCTAGCACAAACCCCACAGTACAGGCCCCCTAGCAATAATCCAACAGTGCAGGCCCCCTAGCACTAATCCCACAGTACTGGCCCCCTTTCAATGCAGTGACCAGCGTACATGCCCCCTTTCAATGCAGTGACCAGCGTACATGCCCCCTTTCAATGCAGTGACCAGCGTACATCCCCCCTTTCAATGTAGTGACCAGCGTACATCCCCCCTTTCAATGTAGTGACAAGCGTACATGCCCCCTTTCAATGCAGTGACCAGCGTACATGCCCCCTTTCAATGCAGTGACCAGCGTACATGCCCCCTTTCAATGTAGTGACCAGTATAAATGCCCCTTTCAATGTAGTGACCAATATACATGCCCCTTTCAATGTAGTGACCAGCATACATGACCCCTTTCAATGTAGTGACCAGTATACAAGTATACATGCCCCTTTCAATGTAGTGACCAGCGTACATGCCCCCAATGCAGTGGCCAGCGTACATGCTCCCAATGCAGTGACCAGCATACCATGCTCCCAATGCAGTGACCAGCGTACATGCCCCCAATGCAGTGACCAGCATACCATGCCCCCAATGCAGTGACCAGCGTACATGCCCCCAATGCAGTGACCAGCATACATTTCTCCAATGCAGTGACCAGCGTGCGTGCCCCCTTCAATGCATTGAACAGTGTACAATCATCATGTCCCCAATGCAGAGTTTAGCGTGCGTGCCCCCTTCAATGCATTGACAGTGTACAATCATCATGTCCCCAATGCAGAGTTTAGCGTGCGTGCCCCCTTCAATGCATTGAACAGTGTACAATCATCATGTCCCCAATGCAGAGTTTAGCGTGCGTGCCCCCTTCAATTCATTGAACAGTTTACAATCATCATGTCCCCAATGCAGAGTTTAGCGTGCGTGCCCCCTTCATTGCATTGACAGTGTACAATCATCATGTCCCCAATGCAGAGCTTAGCGTGCGTGCCCCCTTCAATGCATTGACAGTGTACAATCATCATGTCCCCAATGCAGAATTTAGCGTGCGGGCCCCCTTCAATGCATTGAACAGTGTACAATTATCTTGTCCCCAATGCAGAGTTTAGTGTGCGTGCCCCCTTCAATGCATTGACAGTGTACAATCATCATGTCCCCAATGCAGAGTTTAGCGTGCATGCCCCCTTCAATGCATTGACAGTGTACAATCATCATGTCCCTAATGCAGAGTTTAGCGTGCGTGCCCGACTGAGAGCAGTGCACTTACCTGGAGGCTGGAGCCCTGTGAGTCACGGTGGATTCTCCTCCGACTCCGTCCTCTTTGTTCTGCGGGAACCGGCGGGAAGGTGATTGGCTTCTCCCTCTCCTCTTCTTCGTTCAGCGGCGGGTGGCGGGAAGGTGAGCGGCGCTTCTCCCTCTCGGCCTCTCCTCTTCTGCGGCGGGCGGCGAGCGGCGGGAAGGTGAACGGCGCCGGCTTCTTCTCTGGAGACTCGTCTTCGGCGGCGGGAAGGTGACCGGGCGGTGACGGTGAGTGACTGATGCACGCACCGGCACCGCCCCCAACGAGGTCAGCATGGATGTCCTGAATCATGATTGGTCCAGGCTGGAGTCTGGACCAATCATGATCCAAGACATCACAAAAGGGGGGTGGTGTAGCGCAGTGCTCTGCGCCACAGTTACGCCCCAGAAGGCCGCCAATCGGCGCCTCTGCCGTGTGGAACCCCCCCCCCCCCATAGCCACCAATGAGGCGAGCGCCCCTAGTGGGCAAAAAAATTGATTTTTTTTTTTAATCTTTTTTTTTTATTTTTCTTTTTTGGGGGGCGGCGCCCCTGCGCCCCCTGTCGGCCGGCCGCCACTGCTGGCCAGGAAGTGAAAAATATACAATGTATCGGTGTGAAAATGTTCTCCTCTGAGCCCAGAAATTAAAACAAATTGTAACATTTCATCAGAGGGAGATCATTTTGTGTAGAATGTTTTCATAGTTGCACAATATTGTTGTGTGTCTTCTGGTGAGGTGTCAGCTTGCAAAAAAAAAAAAAATGTGAAAGAACATCGCAAAAAAGTAACGCAAAATGTAATCACTAAATATTGCAAAACATAAATATTTAATCCATTCGGTAAATGATGCATGTTTCTTTAGTGAAATTACTACTGATTACTAGTTATTTTTTTTTTTTTTTCCACAACAAATTTTTATTTGAATAGAAATAGAGCATACAGTAAGTATGAACAGTAATCATACAATGATGTACTGTACAGAAGGGAGTTCAGGTTGGCCATGCATAAACCAGTAAAGGTGGGTGTGTAATCTCATCCCGTGTGGTAGGAGATCTGGATCTAAAACAAAGAAAGAAAGGCAAACCAGATAAAGGAGTCACCCAAGACCTTGATGTAAGAGTGGAGGTTTGTGTAGACCTTCGGGTTGCAAGGCCAGTGGCCTAAGAATGTGGTAGTGTTGGGAGAGCTGGAGCCACTTATAAGATTATCAATGTTGGCTACAATGGTAGATATATTAGTCTGTGGTCAGGAGCTGACTGGCAACTTTCAGCCCAGGGGGCAAGTACAAACCATAGGCCCATGGTGCAGCGTCTCAGCCACCCACCCCACTCTCCCTCTTCCTGGCCTCCTCCTGACCCCCATTCCAGGCTGAAGCTCCGCTCCAGGTACTCCCTACTCGCCGGCAGAATCTGGTTTCCGACCTTGGCCAGCAGGGGCAGTTGGGGTGAGCTGGAACAGCTCGGTCGGGGCTGGCCGGAGGAGGAGAGTCTCCCGAGGTGCATTGAACCGGCCTCTGCTCAGACACAGCTTACACCATTCATGCTGGGGGAAGGGGTTGCGCTCTGTCCTTGTCTTTATCCCGCACTCAGTAGGTCAGCGTGGGGACTTTTTACTTCTCTTCACCAGGAATCCTTTAGGCATGTCTGTGGCAGAAGCAGTGCAGCCTTTTTATAGGGCATCAGAGTGGCCCAGGGGGGGGGGCAATTGCCCTCCCTGCCCCCAGGCCCAGTCCTCCCCTGTCTGTGGTTCACAGGGAGTGGATAGGTCAATTGGAATAGATTGAGAGACAAGACATGCCTAAAGGTAAGTAGCGGAGGTCTAAAAGAAATTTGGGGGAAGATGGGCTGTAGTCGGGCATAAGATTGTGGTAAATGAACGGTGGCCAGATTTAGAGTAGTACAATAAAGTAAGGAGGGGGGGCGAAGGTAGGATAGGGGGGTGATGCTGTCTCTTACTTCCCTCCAGGTATTATAGTCAATCCTTGCTGATGAATCTCTTCTGCCTTAAAGGCGACAGGCGCTTTTAGACCCATCTGGTAATTCAGGGGTCGCCCCTTGAGGTGAGAGGAGCTCTGATACTCGATCACTCAAGAACATTACTTTTTGGAGCACTTCTGTCACTGCATGGGACTTTCCATTATCATTGTTTTTTAATTTGTTGAGCGCTGCTTTGATTTTATTATTGACTGTTTCTGGGATTTGATATTTTGACCCTGAGTGTCTTGCTGCGGCTATTTTGCTTTTAGTTATTGCTTTGCGCTGATTCAATCATCATTTTCTATAAGATTATAGTAAAGTATAGCCCTCAATTTTATGGGTTTATTCATGCAATATTTCTTCTATCTTCTACTTCCTAAGCCTAGTTCATATGGGTCAAATGTTGGGCGGCATCGGCAAGTTCAATAAAAAACGTCAGGCAAAAAAGGTCTGCCAATGGTTGAGATCGCTGAGAGTGAGAGAGAGAGAGTGTTCTGGTTCCGGGGCACCCCCCTGTCACAACACAATAGAACAGCAGGGGAGATCACTGTACCAACATCGGATAGTTAGTACAGCGGCTCCTCTGAAGCTGTCAGGTTTTTGTTGTTCAGCCCTGCTAGGTTGAAAGAAAAAAAACTACTAGTCTGTACTAGGCTGCAGTGCCTCATGGTGCTTTATAAAAGGAAATGTCGCCCAATTAGGGTTTATTTGGTCCCTTCCCATCTGTCTGCCACAACCCTTTAAAAGGGGCCTAGGGGGAGGGTTTGTACGTGGTTGGGGGTGTGGTGACTGAACAAACTACCCAATACAGACATGCTGTGTGTCTGCACAGTGTCCTCTACCTCTAAATGGCCAGCCAAAGAATGAGAACCGACCACGCAAACAAAGATCAGCTTCTGTACTTTGTGTGGTCTGTTTAGAACAAGGAAGAAAGGCAAGTATCAACCAGCTGCTTCAGATGGAAGAAGTACACTATATTGTCAAAAGTATTGGGATGCCTGCCTTTACATGCACATGAACTTTAATGGCATCCCAGTCTTAGTCCATAGGGTTCTGTATTGAGTTGGCCCACCCTTTGCAGCTATAACAGCTTCAACTCTTCTGGGAAGGCTGTCCACAAGGTTTAGGACAAAAATAATAGCAGATGTAGCACTATTCCCTTGGGAGCTGCTGGTTACGGGTTCCCCTAGGTTACCATTAGCAACAACACGACAGTTCAACATTTACCCAAGTGTTTTAGCTCAGTCAGGAAACAGTCCGGTAGCTTTGGTTTTTGTGTTTTTATTGAGAACTTGGGTAGGAGAAGGGAATGAGTGGGATACTCTAACTTATATAACTATGCACAATCTGCTGGGACAACTGGATATTGCTGAATGCGGCAAGGTCGCTGCTTCACCTTGTCAGTAGTGGTGAAGAGGTAGTTAATGAACTATAGAGGTAAACTTGACTGTACTGCAAAACAATCTTCAGGGCCCTTCCTGGCAACCCCTTTTGTTAAGACTTTTCAGGGCTTTTACTACATGGCACCCCTTTTACTATGATACTCTCCATGTGAGCTAGCTCCTTGATCCCTGACTTCACTGGAGTGGTCTCCTTTCCTGGGCCAGACCCTTTGGCAAGTCCCCGAGTACTCACGGACACTGTTTTTCCTGAGAGACTCTGCCAGCAACTCCACTGTCAGCACTCTGGATCCTCTGCAGCTCAGCTCCACACCTGGTTCACTAGGTCGACTGCCTAAGATTACCTTCCTCTCACACTGCAGGAGGAGAGACAGCCGTCCACCTCCTCCTGGGACTCTGCTTCGCACCAAAGATGCCCTGTCACATGTCCCCTCCGCTCTTATTAGCAATCCCAGGATGCATTGCAAGAATGCCCTCCCACTGGGACTCCCATAAAAGCTAATGTGTCACTGGCTGGGTTTCCTCCACTGTCCAACAAGCTCCCTCATTGGATACAGTGGGAACACTCCCTCAGACCCAGTGAATCACACCTGGAAACATGTGACAGGCAACCTAATAGATCAGGCTCCAATGATAAGCAGAAGGAGCATAAGATGCTTTTACCTAGCACCTACCTAACTAGGAGGGTGCTACACAGAGAACCTCCTCTAAGTGCAGTAAGACGGTGTATGTTAATAAACCGCACAACAGAGCTACTTACAATAGATAGGTAAAAAACAGGCACATTATTAATTGTGGGTCCGAAATGCCAGTTGAAGTGGGCCGCAGGAGCTGCTGGTACCGCCAGGTGGAATGTGACAGCCTGCTTCAACTTCAAAAAGCAAGGTCCATTAAGACATGGATGAGCAAGTTTGGGGTAGAGGAACTTGACTGGCCTGCTCAGAGTCCTGACCTCAATCCGACAGAACACCTTCGGGATAAATTAGAGCGGAGACTGTGAGCCAGGCCTTCTCATCCAGCATCAGTGCATGACCTCACAAATGAGCTTCTAGAAGAATGGTCAAACATTCCCATAGACACACTCCTAAACCTTGTGGACACCCTTCCCAGAAGAGTTGAAGCTGTTATAGCTGCAAAAGGTATGCCAACTTAAAATTGAACCCTACGGACTATAACTGGAATGCCATTAAAGTTCATGTGCGTAAAGGCAGGCCTCCCAATACACTTAGTAATTTAGTGTATGTCAAAATGTATATGATGTCATACTTTACATGTACTGGTCCCTTTGTTTTGGAGAAGATAACTAGGTGGAAGTCCCTGATTATGCAGTCTATTCTTTAATGAGATGAAGCTTGTTCCTGGTAGCCTGTTCTCACTTACACTTAAAATTCCAGAGATTAAAGTTTAAAAATAGATGTCAGATGGATGATTCAGAATGTTTGGGTGTAGATTAGACTTCTGTCTGACTTTGATGAGCGTGGGGTAAATTGCAGGAAATATTTTGTGAATTGAGCTGGGACCACAGCCAAAGTCGCTTTTACTGGAAGCTGCCATGATGGAGCGACAAAGCTGCATTCAAATCCATAATCACAGGCAGACAAAGTGCAGATTTAAAAGATCCTTCGACATGAAAGAAAACTTTTTTTGTCGGTCTGACTGTGATTCTTGTATTTCTACATCCTTAGTTTAATTGAGTGATCTTGGCATGGCAGATCCTGGCACATTAACTCTCAGGGCAAGACAGGCAGCTTTTAGCACTGACCTTGGTGTGGAATGAATAGATCCTTTTGGTGCCTGGTAGTGTTGGAGGTTAACACTAAAGTATATCATTATTATCCAAAAAGAATCCATACTCTATCCACTACTTAATGGTCCTGTAATCTATTTTTCATTTAATAATTTCTTACTGTGTTTTTTGACCCTTTGTAATGTATTTCCTGAGTTCCTATACCCCTTCGTTTACCCCTCATTTCCAATTGTTTGGAATGAGCACTGCACGTTAGTTGCGGTCAAGTGTACTACTCTATGCACACTACAAATCCCATAATTCATAGTCCATAGTGTAAAAGCTGGGCTCCGTCTATTTACGAGTAGCCCTTTTCTTTCATTGCACAGAGGCTGCCCAGCTGTCTGTTAATTACCAGCCACTCGTTGTTACCACAGTAACTCACATGGTTACCACTAACCTGCCTCATTAGTTCAGCCTACAGCCAGCCCCTTTTGGTTATTTAAACAGCTTTGCTTATTTCTTCCATGCCCTTGCCTGGTCTATGATCTCCAGGGTGTTCCTGTGCATGACTTGGCTTGGCTGACTACTTTTCCGATACCTGTTCCTGTTTTTGCTCCTAACCCTGGCTCATCAGATTACTCTCTGGCATCTAAACCTTGGTCTTAGTTTTTGACTACGATCCTCAACTGTGTTATTTTTTTGCTATTTTATTAAAGGTGTGATTTTAACTGCATTTTCTGTCTCCGTCTGGTTTGTGGTTCCTGACACATAAGGGCTTATTTACTAAAGTGGGAGAGTGCCACTTTAGTAAATTAGCCTCTGTTTTGGGTCCTCACTGGATAGATTGATACCAGCAGGAGCCATTGGCTCCTGCTGCTGTCAATCCAATGAAAAGGGAGTCGGGGGCGAGTCCTGCTGTCTGTGTCAACGAATGTAGCAGCGGGACTCATGAACACTCCCGCACGGGTGCCCTCATAGAAAGCGGCTCTCTGTGGGGGTATCCAATGAAGAGGAGGAGCCAGGAGCGCCGCTGGGGCACCAGAGAAAAGGAGGATCAGGGCTGCTCTGTGCAAAACTATTGCACGGAGCCGGTAAGTATAACATTTTTGTTATTAAAAAAAAAACCAAACCTTTACAATGACTTTATTGGAAGATCGCGCGTAGAAGCAATTGCATACATAAGTTGCGCCTGCAAATGTAAACAGTGTTCAAACCACACATGTGAGGTATCGCCACGATCATTAGAGTGAGAGCAATAATTCTACCACTAGGCCTCCTCTGTAACTCTAAATAGGTAACCGTAAAAATGCTTAAAGCGTCGCCTATAAAGATTTTTAAGTACCGTCGTTTGTCGCCATTCCACTAGTGTGCGCAATTTTAAAGCATGACATGTTAGTTATCTATTTACACGGTGTAACATCATCTTTCACATTATAGAACAAAATTAGGCTAACTTTACTGTTTTGTTTTTTTAAATTCATGAAAGTCTATTTTTTCCACAAAAATTGTGCTTGAAAGACCGCTGCACAAATATAGTGTGACATAAAATATTGCAACGACCACCATTTTATTTTCTAGAGTCTCTAGGAGTAAAAAAAATCTATATAATGTTTGGGGGCTCTAAGTAATTTTCTAGCAAAAAATACTGATTTTAACTTGTAAGCAACGAGTGTCAGAAAAAGGCTTAGTCTTCAAGTGGTTAAGCACCTAATTTTAATGAACTTCTGTCCTTGAAAATGTCCTGTGTTCTTGCGCAATGTGTGTTAATAAAAAATTGGGGAATGATCATGCAATATAAACAAGACAAGTGACCCAAAGCCACCTCTTAGCCTGTGCCAAATACCTGCTATTGCATCTGTGTATTTCAGGAACTAGTTTTAGGCTGGTTTTTAGCTGAGGATCTTTCACCGAACAACTAAGAGTACAGTAGTACATAGGACTTAGTGTGACAGGTATATCCAGAGACGCATTCGGGGATCTGTAGCCAGATACAAATGATCTATGGTAAAAGAAGCTATTTGTAAATTAAAGTGGTTCTAAAGTCTCAAGGTTTTTTATTTTTTTACCTTAACCACTTAAGCCCCGGAATATTTTACCCCTTTCCTGACCAGGGCCTATTTTGCGATTCGGCACTGCGTGACTTTAACGGACAATTGCGCGGTTGTGCGACGCTATACCTAAACGAATTTGACGTTCTTTTTTTCCCACAAACAGAGCTTTCTTTTGGTGGTATTTGATCACCTGTGCGATTTTTTGATCATGCGCTATAAACAAAAAAAGAGCGTCAATTTTGCAATAATAATATTTTTCAAATTTTTTTATATGAAATTCCCCCCCAAAAAAATGTAAAAATCAAAATTTTTTAACATTTTAGGCCAATTTGTTTTATGCTACATATGTTTGGTAAAAAAAAAATCGCAAAAAGCGTATTTTGATTGGTTTGCGCAAAAGTTATTGTGTTTACTAACTAAGGGAAAGATTTTTGTCATTTTTGTTGTTTTTTTTTCTAACGAGTAATGGCGGCGATCTGCGATTTGTTTTTTGCGGGACTGCAACATTGAGGCAGACCGGATCCTTGACTGACATTTTTGACACTTTTGGGGTTACCAGTGACATTACTACAGTAATCAGCGCTATACATATGCACGGTTACTGTAAAAATGACACTGGCAGGGAAGGAGTTAACTTTATTTGAGAGGAAGGGGTTAAGTGTGTCCCTAGGGGCGTGCTTCTAACTGTGATTGGATGTGGCTACTGGTGTAAGAACAGAGATCAACGGTCCTACATAGCAGAACCGTTTGAACTCCATTTTACACAGGGGAGAATGATAGGCGGCTGTGTTTACATTAGCCGCCTGCCTTTCTCCCGCCCTAACGGACAATTGCGAGTGCCTGGTGGACACACACGGGGGGGGGGGGGGTCCGTGAGCGCGCCTCCAGCGGCGTGCGCTCGCTCCCTAGAGCCTCACAGGCTAGCGACGTAGACCTACTTCGCTTTGCCTGTGAGGGGCTGACTGCCGATGTAAATCGTCGTTAGGCAGTCGGCGAGTGGTTAATGTGTTCTATTTTTAGGCATTATATTAATTTAATTTTAATTAACTGATACTAATTTATCTTAATAAAACTAAAGTAGTAACAGCTTTTCTTGGCGCATCACGGCAGCATACAATGGAGGTTGTGGCTCCGCCCCCACAACCTGATAAGACTGGTTAACTATAAATCAAAGACAGACCCGGCTCCCAGCATTCTCCTTTTTGTCCTCCCCTAATCAGGACTGGGGTTGTGAGGAATCTCTTACCATTTGTCGTCCCAGCCAGGTTTAGCCTCTCCTGGGTGGAAGTCCTTCCTGTACAGCCTCTACATGAGCTATATGGTTGAAACCCCATTCTGGCAGAGCAGGCCCTTTAAACAAGCTTTGACCTAAGTGACAGCGTTTTCCCTTTGCTTTCCATATGCTTTTCACATCTTTTCTCTTTTTTGTGGGCGTTTGCCATTTCCAAGGTGGCTGCAGCAGTGCAAGTATACTCTGAGCATGAAAGTCAGGAAGTGATGCGACCCCTGTGGCCTGTTTCCTGGCTAGCTCTTTTCCAAGATGGGAATCTTGGGCATGCTCAGGCACTGATGTCATCACAAATGGCAAAATGTGATAGTTTTAAACGGTTTTATGGAATTTTTGGGCAACACATGGTGGAGCTCCCTACTCATGCATGCTGGATGCTTATGTGGTCATTGTTTACAGGTATGTTTTCCCTTTTTTGGCATTCACCTGGGCTTTTCCTATCTCCTTCTCAGTGTTGCTCTAGGATCACTGTGCTCTTTATGGCATTCACCTAGGCTTTTGCTTTCTCCTTCTCAGTGTTGCTCTAAGACGTCAATTGATGTTTTTCACTATGCTGTTTACGGCACTTCACCTTGGCTCTTCCTATCCCCTTCTCAATGCATGCTCTGGGATCACTGTGTTGTGCTGTTTTTCATTTCAGTCTGCTGCTTTGCTCTGTTTCTATGGGTAACGCTGCCCTGTCAGACCACCCATTGCTTTTAAAGAGGAAGTAAACCCTCCTCAGGAAGTTGTACCTATAGGTAAGCCTATATTAAGGCTTACCTATAGGTACTGTAAATATCTCCTAAACATGCACCGTTTAGGAGATATTTACCTTTAATGCAGCCAGTGACGTCACTGGCGCATGCGCTCTGAAGGAACGGCAGATCGTGCCGTTCCTTCAGAGCCCCGTGCCGTGACCGTCGGCTCCCGCGCGCGTGCGCGGGAGTGACGTCACCGCGGCTCCGGCCAATCAGATGGCCGGATGCCGCGATCCCGGAAGACGGGCGATTATACATGTCGCCCGTCATACAGGTAAGCGGACGGCACGGCGGGGGCTCGTTCTAAGGTAAGTATTTCATAATGAGCTAGTATGCGATGCATACTAGCTCATTATGGGTTTCTCTTTCAGGATTTAAAGAAAAGAAAAAAAAAATTATAGGTGTACAACCTCTTTAAGGTAAAGGGATTAGGCAAGTAGTAAAAGATTGAGAAAAAGAGAGGCAATATCTACGGCCATACATGGAACTCAAGATGGAGGAAGCCCTCTAAATGTCAAGTCAAGTTGCTATCTAAGAGCAGACATCCAGGCAATGTTCATCAAGGTCATCATGTCACCACTCATTATCATTGCTTCCCATTTACAAACATCACAGGCTACCAGCCCTAAGGGTCCATTCACACTAGCGCAACTTGTCAGGCGACTTGGTCGCCTGACAAGTTTGCGGTCGGTCGCTCGCCATTGAATAGTACAGGACCCGTTCTAATAGGAGCGACACAAGTCGCTCCGACTTAGAAAAAGGGTCCTGTACTACTTTGGGGCGACCTGGAGGCTACTTGCATTGACTTCAATTATATGAAGCCCCTGCAAGTCGCGCCGAGGACTTCACAGGTTGCCCCAGCAAGTCGTGTCGCGCCAGTGTGAATGGACCCTTATAGTTGCTGCATTTGTGGTGGAGAGTCATAGCCTGCCAAGCTAATATTTCAAGTCTGGAACAAGCAGGATACAGCCTTGCAAGGACCTCAAGATGGAAGGAGCCTTCCAAAAGCCAGAACATTTACCATTTAGGCGCAGACATCCAGGCAACATTGATTAAACAATCAGCCAAGGAGTTGATACATGAAACCTGTACTTCCTAGTCAGTGACTGAATTGCCTACCAGAGTCAGTAGGTGGTGTCCAAATTGGAAATCTTGTCGGAAGAAGAAGGCATTACAGGGGCCACAGGCTTTGACAATTGCCTAATAGAGCCTTTGGCAAGGGCAGTTAAGGATGCAATTGCTGGAGTGAAGTGGAGGAAACTCTCCACAAGGTTAGAAAGTACTTATTTCCCTTTACTGAACAACTGGAGGAGTTAATCCAGGAAGAATGAAAGGGGTAAGAGAAAAAGGCCTATATAAACAGGTTGTCAAAACTGTATACCCTGAAAAAGCTAAAGGTCGACCTGCTGTAGTCTCCTTTGTGTAACGCTCCTGCGTTTCATGTATGGTGTGGATTTTCAGCTGCAGAAATATTCCACTTCAGTAGTCATGTAAGAGAGATGCTGAGATACCATTCCCAACCTCAATGACTCATCATGTGTGGAAGGTCTTAATTCAGCTAGTAAATACACACACTCAACAAGCTGGTTCCTAGAGTGACTTTATGTATGTAGTAACACAGTGATGAAGATTTAAGAGACAGGTTGAGTGGAGGTGGTAGGTGACAGACACTTGAAGGTAAGACAGTAGCAGATGGATGCAGGTAGGTTTAGCAATCATGTATGGTAGCAGATGACAGAGTAGCAGGTGGACATACAAGAGAGATCAACCCAGTGCAGGAATAAGTAGCAGTAGTCTTAAGAGCTAGCAATCTAGATATGCAGATGTGATAAATAGTCTTTACTATGCAGAGCTAGATAGTGTAAGCTTAGTATAAGTTTATAGAGGGTTCCCCTGCGGGGTACTTAGCACTAATAGCAATACAGCCGAAGGTTGGTTCAGGAGGAGCAGATGATCCGGAAGCGGGATACAGGGATCAGCGCAGCGAGGTTCCGTCAGCGAGGTATGCTTGCAAGCATGAAAGCTTCAAGCCAAGTTAGCATCCAGGTAAGGGTGTTTGAACGAACACATGTGAGTGAGAACCGGCGATTTAAATAGCCATCTAGTCCGGCGCTGAGTGATGACAGCATCAGTCTTAAAGGGAAACACACCTATATGTGTTTCTTCTATCTAGGTAGATGGAAATCACCCGGAAAAATAATGTGATAGGAGGCACTGAGAGTGCCAGAACCTTACACTTTGATGGTGGATGCATCATCAATGCAGCTGGCAAGACACGTCACCTTGCGGTTACGTTCAAGGAGGCTCTAGTCCAAAAATTAGACCCAGCTCTGAAGTGCTCCTATGTACTGTAGCATCTACACATACCTGCAGAGCAGCACTATCCAGCCCATGTGCAGAGTGAGTCTAATGGAAGTGGTTTCATACTTCTCAACCAGCTGCTGCACCTGCAGGATGAAAGTAGCAGGGTCTGCATCCCTTTAGACTTGATTTCTTATTAGGAATATTTTAAAAAAAATTACATTTTTGTTGCAGTGGATGCCAAAAATCTGATTTGTATCTTCATGCAGACTTCTGGGAAAATCAGTGAGCTAATCACAGGAAATCATGTTTTAGGGGGGCACACATTCTGTGTGCAGAACACCTCCAGATAGCCATATTGCCTTGCGTTTTACAGAAAATTACAGCCCCGCAGATGGAAAAGAAAAGTGGAGTTACCCTTTAAAGAAGCCCTTCTGGAGGAAGTGAAGAGAGTCAAGATGGTAACAGCTTTGTTATAGCTGAAGTTGGCACGAGACTCTGCGGCGGATGTGTCAGTAGACGTCAACTGATGTTTTTCAAGAACGGTGTTCCCCGCGTTTACGGCAAGGAGGGAATTATGGCTGAAGCCATGGTCAGCGGATCCCGCCTTAAAAATACAAGACAACTAATCCAATCTATTTGGCAGTAGACAGGATACCATCTCAAGGGTAACCACTAGCAGGTCAGGGCAAATATCATCTGACAAAAAACAGAAAAAATCTGAAAAGGTCCAGCATTCAGGCGGCAACTCCCAAGTAGGTACAAAGAGGCAAACTTCTATGGACCGGGAAAAAAATTAGTAAAGGAACTGGAGAAGTACCCAATCTTCATTGTTGAAGCCTTAAAAAATCTAAGGCACCTGTCTTGGGAGAACAGCGGAACTCCTTTTAACCGGTTGCCGACCGCCGCAAGTACATATACTGCGGCGGTCAGCCCCGGCCAGGCAAAGTGACGTACCAGTACGTCACTAGCCTGTCACTTCCTTGTGAGCCAATAGCGGGCGAGCGCGCGCCCGCCCCGACTCTTTCCCTGGGAAGTCCGTGCGTGTGACCGGCGGACCCGATGTCCGCCGGTCACTCGCGATCGTCCGCCGTGAAGGGAGAAAGGCAGGCGGCTGATGTAAACAAGCCGCCTGTCATTCTCCCCTGTGTATGAATGGTGATCATACGGTTCTACTATGTAGGACCGTTCATCACTGTTCCTAAACCAGTAGCCATGTCCAATCACAGTAAGAAGCACGCCCCTAGGTACACACTTAACCCCTCCTTCCCCAATAAAGTTAACCCCTTCCCTGCCAGTGTCATTTTTACGGTAACAGTGCATATGTATAGCACTGATTACTGCAGTAATGTCACTGGTAACCCCAAAAGTGTCAAAAATGTCAGTCAAGGGTCCGATCTGTCCGCCGCAATGTCGCAGTACCGCAAAAAAATCGCAGATTGCCGCCATTAAAAAAAAACACCAAAAATGACAGAAATCTTTCCCTTAGTTAGTAAACGCAATAACTTTTGCGCAAACCAATCAAAATACGCTTTTTGCGATTTTTTTTTTTTTTACCAACCATATGTAGCATAAAACAAATTGGCCTAAAATGTTAAAAAATTTAGATTTTTACATTTTTTTGGGGGGGAATTTCATATAAAAAAAATGTGAAAAATATTGTTATTTTTGCAAAATTGACGCTCTTTTTTTGTTTATAGCGCAAAAGGTAAAAATCGCACAGGTGATCAAATACCACCAAAAGAAAGCTCTGTTTGTGGGAAAAAGTACGTCAAATTTGTTTAGGTACAGCGTTGCACGACCGCGCAAATGTCCGTTAAAGTCAAGCAGTGCCGAATCGCAAAAAAACCCCTGGTCGGAATGGGGGTAAAATCTTCCGGGGCTTAAGTGGTTAAGGGTGCAACCATCCAGGGGGTGCCTGTGCGAAGCTTTGCACACACACCTGGATGGAAAATATTCAGGATTAGTGAGCCATATCAGCTATATTGGTGTGACATTGGTGGAAGTTTAAGGAATGTCCACCTTTCCGATCTCTTCCAGCCAGCCAGGCTACAAGATTTGATGGAAAAGTAACAAATTCTGGTCCAGTTTGTAGCTGGATTAAATGAAAAATGAGCAATTGTGAAGGTTCCAAGTGCCCAGAGATGAGAATTGGGTTCACCTCTGTTCCTAGCAAAAATAAATAAAAAATCAAAATCCGGTAATCTGTGCCCAGTGTTAAACTTGAAAAAACTCAACAAGCACAGAAAGTTGGAGTCGTGTAAGATAGAGAACCTCCAATCAATTCTATTATTGAGAAATCTGGGAGATTGGATGCTCTGTAGGTTTATCAGACACCTACTTACTTGTCCCAATCCTTCCTCAATTCCTCTACCAGTTTCAATGCTTCCCCCTCAGCCTGCACACCTACACCAGGGTATACACAAAGGTCTTACTGTGTGCAATAGTCAGGGCCGTCTTTTCCACTGGGCATACCCGGCGGTTGCCCGGGGGCCCCACTTGCCAAGGGGCCCCACATGGATCGAAGGTGGCATGTCCCACTCCCTGGTGGTCTAGGGCCCCCCCGTTCCGTTGTCCGCCGGCCCGCCCAGGCCCCCCCCTTGTTGCTTCCTCCCCTCCGGAGTCCGGCGGCGGCCGTGGCTCGAGTCTGCACTGCAGTGCACACTGGTTGCTAAGGCCAGCCCAATTGGCATCTAGCAACCAGTGACGTGAGCACTGAGCAGCAGAGCAGACCCAGGATGCACAGCGCCGCCGCTGCCGCAGCGGAGGACTCGGAGGAGGATCCTCCTCCTTGTCGGCTCTCCTCCTCACTTCTCTCCTCCGGCTCCGTCCGCCTCGACCCTAGAAGAAGACTGGCTCCGCCTCCAGGCTCCGCCTCCACCCACCTCCTCCCATGTGCAGCCATTGTAAGGTAAGGCTGCCACAGCCTGCCAGGCTGATTAAATTATATATTTTTTTAACTATCATTCTCATGGCATGATGATGATGGCAATGATGGGATCTAATGGATGTGACACAAGAGACAGAGTCAGACAACTACTACCTGTCCTGGGCCTGGCTGGAGGATATACTACCTACTATATATTGGTCCCTGGCCTATATGTATATAGTAAGGTATATATCCTCCAGGTAGTAGTTGTACTCTCTTGTAGTATAGTGTTCCCTGTAATGTGTATATAGTCTATATACACATTACAGGGAACACTATATACTACAAGAGAGTACAAATACTACCTGGAGTATATATACCCTACTATATACATATTACAGGGACCAATATATACTACAAGAGACAACTACCTGGAGTATATACCTTACTATATAAATATTACATGGAACACTATATACTACAAGAGACTCTTGTAGTATATATTGGTCCCTGTAATATGTATATAGTAAGGTATATACTCCAGGTAGTTGTACTCTCTTGTAGTATATATTGGTCCCTGTAATATGTATATAGTAAGGTATATCCTCCAGGTAGTTGTACTCTCTTGTAGTATAGTGTTCCCTGTAATGTGTATATAGTCTATATACATATTACAGGGAACACTATATACTACAAGAGAGTACAACTACTACCTGGAGTATATACCTTACTATATACATATTACAGGGACCAATATATATACTACAAGAGAGTACAACTACCTGGAGTATATACCTTACTATATACATATTACAGGGACCAATATATACTACAAGACAAGAGACAACTACCTGGAGTATATACCTTACTATATACATATTACAGGGAATCCTATATACTACAAGAGACTCTTGTAGTATATATTGGTCCCTGTAATATGTATATAGTAAGGTATATACTCCAGGTAGTTGTACTCTCTTGTAGTATATAGTGTTCCCTGTAATGTGTATATAGTCTATATACATATTACAGGGAACACTATATACTACAAGAGAGTACAACTACTACCTGGAGTATATACATATTACAGGGACCAATATATACTACAAGAGACAACTATCTGGAGGATATACCTTACTATATACATATTACAGGGACCAATATATACTACAAGAGACAACTACCTGGAGTATATACCTTACTATATACATATTACAGGGAATCCTATATACTACAAGAGACTCTTGTAGTATATAGTGTTCCCTGTAATATTTATATAGTAAGGTATATACTCCAGGTAGTTGTAATCTCTTGTAGTATATAGTGTTCCCTGTAATATGTATATAGTAAGGTATATCCTCCAGATAGTTGTCTCTTGTAGTATATATTGGTCCCTGTAATATGTATATAGTAAGGTATATCCTCCAGGTAGTTGTACTCTCTTGTAGTATAGTGTTCCCTGTAATGTGTATATAGTCTATATACATATTACAGGGAACACTATATACTACAAGAGAGTACAACTACTACCTGGAGTATATACCTTACTATATACATATTACAGGGACCAATATATATACTACAAGAGAGTACAACTACCTGGAGTATATACCTTACTATATACATATTACAGGGACCAATATATACTACAAGACAAGAGACAACTACCTGGAGTGTATACCTTACTATATACATATTACAGGGAATCCTATATACTACAAGAGACTCTTGTAGTATATATTGGTCCCTGTAATATGTATATAGTAAGGTATATACTCCAGGTAGTTGTACTCTCTTGTAGTATATAGTGTTCCCTGTAATGTGTATATAGTCTATATACATATTACAGGGAACACTATATACTACAAGAGAGTACAACTACTACCTGGAGTATATACATATTACAGGGACCAATATATACTACAAGAGACAACTATCTGGAGGATATACCTTACTATATACATATTACAGGGACCAATATATACTACAAGAGACAACTACCTGGAGTATATACCTTACTATATACATATTACAGGGAATCCTATATACTACAAGAGACTCTTGTAGTATATAGTGTTCCCTGTAATATTTATATAGTAAGGTATATACTCCAGGTAGTTGTAATCTCTTGTAGTATATAGTGTTCCCTGTAATATGTATATAGTAAGGTATATCCTCCAGATAGTTGTCTCTTGTAGTATATATTGGTCCCTGTAATATGTATATAGTAAGGTATATACTCCAGGTAGTTGTGCTCTCTTGCCATGATGAATGCATGTCCTCGCTCACCTCCTCCGGACTCCTCTCCGCCCTGCCTTCTTCCTCCAGGCGCCCCTCCCATTGGCCGCCGGGCTATCGCTGCTCCGCCCAGAGTAGGCAGGGGGCCCCAGTGCAATGCATTGCCCAGGGGCCTATAAGGCTCTTAAGATGGCACTGGCAATAGTGAAGGAAAAATTTTGTAGAACCTTACAAGGGCAGATGCATCCTCCTGACAGAGAATTTAAAGCTGCTTTAAGAGCGAAGTCTTATCCAGCAGAACAGTGCTTGAGTATCCTTGGTTCTTCGTAACTGACCAATTGTTGTTTTCAAATGAAACATTATCACTTCAGACCCCAGCCAGAAAGGTTGGGGGGACGCATTTCACAGAGCAGGCTGCTCAAGGTCACGGGCAAAAAAGTTTATGGTGCAAAACACCAGTTCCCTGCGCTCAGAGTGGTGTAGTTACTAGTCCACCTTATTAAGGTCTTTACACTGTTCCTGGAGCTGTGGACACAACAACACAGGAAAATTGCTACGGCCTTGCTGCCCCTTACACGACCAGGCCTAGTGAATTATCCTTTGGAAGGTTTATTTAAAAGTAAAAAGATTAAAAATACTCACAAACGAGTTCTTGGTTAAAAGCATATCACATAAGGAACGCAGTCCTCAGTAATTGGATCTGAGGGTAAGTTTTCCCTTGAATTCATAATGGCTAACGTGTTTCGAGGCTTTGCCTCTTCCTCAGAGTCTGCAAAATTTGAATATAAAATATAATACATTTGAATTGGAAAAGAATAGAATAGAAAATAATAGAATAGTAAATAAAAGAACAGGATAGAAAATAATAGAAAAAAACAAAAGAGTAAAACAAAATAGAAACAATATAACCGTCTACTGTAATTAAAATTTCAAATAGAATAAATTAGAATTCGAAATAGAATAGATTAGAATAGAATAGAATAGATTAGAATAGGAGAGAAAATAAAAGAATAGCCTAGAAAAGAATAGAATAGAAAAAAAACAATAGAATAGAATAAAATAGAAAGAATATAAGTATCTTCCGAAATGAAAATTTCTAAATAGAATAAATTTGATTTTGAATTTGATTTAAATATTCCATATTTAGTCAAATTTAATTCAATTAGATCGAATTCAGAAATTTTTAATCTAATTCTAAAACAAATAAATGAAAAGAAGCTAAACAAATTCCAAAACCAAATTTAACTAACTAAATTAATTAAATAGGGAATCAAAACCAAATGTAAGAAAACAAATTGTCTAGAAGTCACCCATCTAGAAGACACCCTACTCCCCTTGGTTTTCCTCCTTATAGCTGGCGCTTGAGGATTTGCAGTGTTCCTCTGAGTGTTTGCCACTACACCATATATGCACCATGCCACTGCATTGTTGTGTATCCTAAATTACTGTAGCACCCTCCTAGGTAGGTGCTAGTGAGAAGGTACTGTAAATCTGTATTGTTCTCTGCCTACCAGTTTGTGGGTGTGTTCCCGCTGTGTTCCTAAATGAGAGTGCCACATCCCAGTATGAAGAATATGTTTTGGAAAAATCCCCTATGGGGTGGGACTTTTAAGGTCACTCAAGATAAATAATGTAAATATAAAGAAAATACTTGATAATGATTTTATTATATGCAAAAAAGAAATAGAAAATTGACATACAACATTATATCATTAAAAATGGACAGAACTGGTGTGTATAAAAAAGATGAACATATGGATTCAACCAACTATTTCAATGTGGTCCGACGTTTCGAGGTGAAGACCTCTTCTTCAAGGACTGTATTAGAAATAGTATTTATCTGTAAGTATTAAAGGGATATTGTAACAAATGGTTTGTTGATACAAAAGACAGCAGAAACAAAATATAAGTAAATGCGTCTTAAATATATATACATATTTGTTACATTAGATAATATTTGAACATACATACATGTTTGTTATGCTCGAAATCATTTTAGAGATTATAATATATGTAAATATAAAGATTGAAATTGAACTTACATGGTTGAAAGAGATATGAACACCAATATGTTTTGTCCTTTAAATAAAAGCATGGATTTTTGATCGCACCCACAGAGACTGATGGTAGTTTATTCTGTGACAAGGAGGTTCATTGTAAGCAGGCAGTCAGAGTAGTATTAATGGACTTATCTCAGAAGTGAGGTGTGCACCAAAAGGGCCCAATGCCACAACTGGAGTCCAATGATGGCTCAAACCAACAAGCAAAGGCCAGTCAACAAATGCTGTGAATAATAAATACATATAATTACTAAAAATTTATCAAAGGGGAAAGGGTTTTTTTTTTTTTTTTTTATTTTTTTTTTTTTTTTTTTTTTTTTTTTAAATAGCAATTTCCTTTAGAAAAAGTAACCATGTTTCTTAGTTGGTTTGTGTAATCCAAACATATTTTTTACATATATAGGACCACGAATGTAATCCTGTTTACTCCAACCAATCAAATGATCGGTGGAGATCAGAATCATGGTCAATAATAAGTATGTGATATAGGTAAAATAAAGGTACTAAATGTTGCCCAAATGACAAAAAATAAGTCCAGATTTTAAAAAAGATATATATAAGGCATTTGAGATTACTCAGCAATAGTGAGGGTGAACACTGACCTTAGACAGATATCTCGTGGCAAACCTCCTCCCAGCAATGGATGCACAGAGTGATCCACGTCGGGAGTGGTGCCTATAAAGGGATACTGTCAGGTGGAGGCGATCATACTGATTGCCTCTCAACCTGTTGGGAGCCATGGGCTCCCCGGGAGGTGCTTGCCAGGCCCGCCCTCGGAGCCAGCCCCGACGCGCACAGGAAGTGCGTCACCAGGGGGACGGGAGCGCAGTCGGCAAAGCGTCTCCCACCAGCACGGGATGTGACGTCGCCACCGCGTGGTTACGCAGGTAGCAGCGTATCCCGGAAGCTGGGTGGACATCCGAAGATGTCAGCAGTGGAGGTACCCAGCTGCCGGAAAAAACCACGGGACCTAAAGAACGGTCCCGGACCCCGTGCTGGGTTGGGCAGAGGGCTCAAATAGGTGCACAAATATACACACAGGTCCAAAGAACTATGGGACCTGGGAAATATGTACATATATATAATAAAGCAAAAAATATATATTAAAAAGAGAAATGTATGGCAAACTTTTATATTTTTAAAGAATTTTTAGGTAGACATTGTAATGAATTTAAATGTGAGTACACATGTTATAATAAATTTAAGTGTGAGTACACATATTGTATATATTAGCCTGCAATAAAGGGGACGAGATTGGTAATAACTATAGAAGTCACCAATGAGTACCCATATATTATCGATTGCATATGGATATTCACAGCCATCAGCAAATGTGGGTGGAACCAATGCCATGCCTTTTTAACAATTTAAACTTCGATATGCACAGACATCCACCAAAAAGGAATATGATGATATAAAATGGACAAATATAGGTTCCAATATGGAAAAATGGAGAAGAAGAGAGATGCACAGACATGCTATACGCCACATGGAATGGTGAGAGGTAGATGGTATAGTCATTTCTCAATGCCCCCAGATACAAAGCCTTCCAAAAAGGGCCTGAAAGATACCATATCATTGAGGCCCGGGGGTTCCGTTGCCTTCAAAGTGTGGATCCATCTCAGCTCCAATTGGAGGAGGCGCTTGTTCCAGTCGCCCCCTCTGGAACTGGGATGGACTCGATCCAAAGCCAGAAATTTTATTTTGGGAAACTTTCCACCATGCATAATAGATACATGGCGGCCCAAGGGTAAGTCGGGATCGCGTTTCCGCATACTCCTGATGTGTTTATACATACGTTTCCATAGTTCTAGCTTCGTTTTGCCAACGTAAAAGCATTTACATTCGCAGATTAAGAGATATACAATTCCGATAGTTCTACAATTTGCAAAATGTTTGGCCTTAAACTTTTGGCCATTGGGGAGGATAGGATCACGTGTGGTATGCATAAAATCACAATAGTGGCATGCCCCACATGAAAAAGTACCTTTGTACTTACATGGATCGACATTGGACTGGCTTTTAAGTTCACTACGAACTAATTTGTCCCTAAGGGCTGGTGCTCTCCTATATGTGATTAATGGTCTCTGAGGTAGATGTCGACTTAGAGTTGGATCCAGCGCTAAGATATGCCAATATTTGGCAATTATGTTTCTTAAATCTTGGTGTTGATGAGAATAACTGGTGATAATTCTCAGTGCATTGTCGTTTTTTCGGACCTTGGGAACTAAGAGTACATCTCTGTCACTAGCCAATGCTTTCTTATATGCAGATTTTAGCAATTTATGGGAATATCCTCTTGCCAATAGTCGATCTCTTAGGCCGGTAGCTGCTATTTTGAAAATGTCTACGTTGGAACAGTTCCGACGCAGACGCAGGTACTGGCCTGTTGGAATTGAGCGAATCAAAGGTTGGGGATGAAAACTTGTGGCATGGAGGATGGTGTTCCCCGCAGTGGGCTTGCGATAGAGCCCACTGCGGAGAACACCATCCCCATCGCAGAACACCTCAACATCCAAAAAGGTTATCCTGGTGGCATCGGCTTGCATTGTAAATTTCAAATTGAAATCATTTCGATTTAATCTTTCGATACATTTGTCCAGAAGTTCTTTGGGGCCGTCCCAAATTACAAATATGTCGTCGATATATCTCATCCAGGTGCGTATGCAGTCTGTATACATCATGAGATCTTCATCTGTCAAAAAGGTTTTTTCCCATTCACCCAGGTACAAATTGGCGTAGGATGGGGCACAACATGTCCCCATCGCTACGCCCTGTACCTGGAGGAAATGGGATTCTTGAAAACAAAACACATTATGTGTCAAGATGAATTCTAATAAGGACAACATAAATTCACCATATGCGTCCAAGCCGGAACTGGTGGCGATCGTGTGGCGTACAGCTGCGACCCCCCTAGAATGAGGGATTGAGCTGTATAGTGCCTCAACATCGATCGCCACCAGAAGACACCCAGGAGGTAGGGTGAAATTACTAATTTTTTTGTAAAAAATCTATGGTGTCGCGTATATAAGATGGAAGTCTTGCAACAAAAGGCTTCAAAAATTTGTCAAGGACTTTACTTGCACTATCCGTGATTGATCCACACCCAGAAATGATGGGTCTACCTGGGGGGTCCCTGGGGTCTTTGTGGACCTTTGGGAGAGCATATAGAGTTGGAACTACCGGAAAGGCTGGGCGAATATATTCCCAGGTATCTTTGGGAATGATGTTGTGTAGATAGGCTGCATCTACCAACTCATAAAAATCCTTGTTATATTTATTAATGATCTCCTTTGTGATGGGTCTATACCATTCACGTAATTTCACCCTACCTCCTGGGTGTCTTCTGGTGGCGATCGATGTTGAGGCACTATACAGCTCGATCCCTCATTCTAGGGGGGTCGCAGCTGTACGCCACACGATCGCCACCAGTTCCGGCTTGGACGCATATGGTGAATTTATGTTGTCCTTATTAGAATTCATCTTGACACATAATGTGTTTTGTTTTCAAGAATCCCATTTCCTCCAGGTACAGGGCGTAGCGATGGGGACATGTTGTGCCCCATCCTACGCCAATTTGTACCTGGGTGAATGGGAAAAAACCTTTTTGACAGATGAAGATCTCATGATGTATACAGACTGCATACGCACCTGGATGAGATATATCGACGACATATTTGTAATTTGGGACGGCCCCAAAGAACTTCTGGACAAATGTATCGAAAGATTAAATCGAAATGATTTCAATTTGAAATTTACAATGCAAGCCGATGCCACCAGGATAACCTTTTTGGATGTTGAGGTGTTCTGCGATGGGGATGGTGTTCTCCGCAGTGGGCTCTATCGCAAGCCCACTGCGGGGAACACCATCCTCCATGCCACAAGTTTTCATCCCCAACCTTTGATTCGCTCAATTCCAACAGGCCAGTACCTGCGTCTGCGTCGGAACTGTTCCAACGTAGACATTTTCAAAATAGCAGCTACCGGCCTAAGAGATCGACTATTGGCAAGAGGATATTCCCATAAATTGCTAAAATCTGCATATAAGAAAGCATTGGCTAGTGACAGAGATGTACTCTTAGTTCCCAAGGTCCGAAAAAACGACAATGCACTGAGAATTATCACCAGTTATTCTCATCAACACCAAGATTTAAGAAACATAATTGCCAAATATTGGCATATCTTAGCGCTGGATCCAACTCTAAGTCGACATCTACCTCAGAGACCATTAATCACATATAGGAGAGCACCAGCCCTTAGGGACAAATTAGTTCGTAGTGAACTTAAAAGCCAGTCCAATGTCGATCCATGTAAGTACAAAGGTACTTTTTCATGTGGGGCATGCCACTATTGTGATTTTATGCATACCACACGTGATCCTATCCTCCCCAATGGCCAAAAGTTTAAGGCCAAACATTTTGCAAATTGTAGAACTATCGGAATTGTATATCTCTTAATCTGCGAATGTAAATGCTTTTACGTTGGCAAAACGAAGCTAGAACTATGGAAACGTATGTATAAACACATCAGGAGTATGCGGAAACGCGATCCCGACTTACCCTTGGGCCGCCATGTATCTATTATGCATGGTGGAAAGTTTCCCAAAATAAAATTTCTGGCTTTGGATCGAGTCCATCCCAGTTCCAGAGGGGGCGACTGGAACAAGCGCCTCCTCCAATTGGAGCTGAGATGGATCCACACTTTGAAGGCAACGGAACCCCCGGGCCTCAATGATATGGTATCTTTCAGGCCCTTTTTGGAAGGCTTTGTATCTGGGGGCATTGAGAAATGACTATACCATCTACCTCTCACCATTCCATGTGGCGTATAGCATGTCTGTGCATCTCTCTTCTTCTCCATTTTTCCATATTGGAACCTATATTTGTCCATTTTATATCATCATATTCCTTTTTGGTGGATGTCTGTGCATATCGAAGTTTAAATTGTTAAAAAGGCATGGCATTGGTTCCACCCACATTTGCTGATGGCTGTGAATATCCATATGCAATCGATAATATATGGGTACTCATTGGTGACTTCTATAGTTATTACCAATCTCGTCCCCTTTATTGCAGGCTAATATATACAATATGTGTACTCACACTTAAATTTATTATAACATGTGTACTCACATTTAAATTCATTACAATGTCTACCTAAAAATTCTTTAAAAATATAAAAGTTTGCCATACATTTCTCTTTTTAATATATATTTTTTGCTTTATTATATATATGTACATATTTCCCAGGTCCCATAGTTCTTTGGACCTGTGTGTATATTTGTGCACCTATTTGAGCCCTCTGCCCAACCCAGCACGGGGTCCGGGACCGTTCTTTAGGTCCCGTGGTTTTTTCCGGCAGCTGGGTACCTCCACTGCTGACATCTTCGGATGTCCACCCAGCTTCCGGGATACGCTGCTACCTGCGTAACCACGCGGTGGCGACGTCACATCCCGTGCTGGTGGGAGACGCTTTGCCGACTGCGCTCCCGTCCCCCTGGTGACGCACTTCCTGTGCGCGTCGGGGCTGGCTCCGAGGGCGGGCCTGGCAAGCACCTCCCGGGGAGCCCATGGCTCCCAACAGGTTGAGAGGCAATCAGTATGATCGCCTCCACCTGACAGTATCCCTTTATAGGCACCACTCCCGACGTGGATCACTCTGTGCATCCATTGCTGGGAGGAGGTTTGCCACGAGATATCTGTCTAAGGTCAGTGTTCACCCTCACTATTGCTGAGTAATCTCAAATGCCTTATATATATCTTTTTTAAAATCTGGACTTATTTTTTGTCATTTGGGCAACATTTAGTACCTTTATTTTACCTATATCACATACTTATTATTGACCATGATTCTGATCTCCACCGATCATTTGATTGGTTGGAGTAAACAGGATTACATTCGTGGTCCTATATATGTAAAAAATATGTTTGGATTACACAAACCAACTAAGAAACATGGTTACTTTTTCTAAAGGAAATTGCTATTTAAAAAAAAAAAAAAAAAAAAAAAAACCCTTTCCCCTTTGATAAATTTTTAGTAATTATATGTATTTATTATTCACAGCATTTGTTGACTGGCCTTTGCTTGTTGGTTTGAGCCATCACTGGACTCCAGTTGTGGCATTGGGCCCTTTTGGTGCACACCTCACTTCTGAGATAAGTCCATTAATACTACTCTGACTGCCTGCTTACAATGAACCTCCTTGTCACAGAATAAACTACCATCAGTCTCTGTGGGTGCGATCAAAAATCCATGCTTTTATTTAAAGGACAAAACATATTGGTGTTCATATCTCTTTCAACCATGTAAGTTCAATTTCAATCTTTATATTTACATATATTATAATCTCTAAAATGATTTCGAGCATAACAAACATGTATGTATGTTCAAATATTATCTAATGTAACAAATATGTATATATATTTAAGACGCATTTACTTATATTTTGTTTCTGCTGTCTTTTGTATCAACAAACCATTTGTTACAATATCCCTTTAATACTTACAGATAAATACTATTTCTAATACAGTCCTTGAAGAAGAGGTCTTCACCTCGAAACGTCGGACCACATTGAAATAGTTGGTTGAATCCATATGTTCATCTTTTTTATACACACCAGTTCTGTCCATTTTTAATGATATAATGTTGTATGTCAATTTTCTATTTCTTTTTTGCATATAATAAAATCATTATCAAGTATTTTCTTTATATTTACATTATTTATCTTGAGTGACCTTAAAAGTCCCACCCCATAGGGGATTTTTCCAAAACAAAAACGTTCTCTGCCTACCAGAGAGCAGGATCTGTTAGTGATCATTGTGCTCAGTATGCGATTCCTTCAGTCTAGGGAGTGTTTCACGCTGGTCCAATAGGGAGGAATGTTGGACAGTGGGAGGAAATGTGGCCAATGAATACATAGGCTTTGATACAGTCCTGATGATTGGCAGAGGGCAGGACGCCCTGGTGCATGTTGGGATACTGTATAAAAGCCAGGAGCACATGTGCTCGGGGTCTTTCATTGTAGAGCGGAGCGGCTGCCTCCTCCTCTGTAGAGGTGCCATGCGGTCGCAGGAGGTCGTCCTGAGGGCCAGAGGAGCGGTTGAGAAGAGCTGAACCCAGAGGTCCAGGGAAGCTGACTGAGAGGGGAGACACTGGAGGTCCTGTTTCTGCAGTATCGTGAGTACAGGAACTCGTGTCAAGGGGCCTGACCTGAAGGGGGCCACCCCTGCTCATAGGATAGTCAGTGGACGAGTGTCAGCAGAAAGAGGATGATAGGGAGAGTATCCTGAAGATAAAATACTGTCTTGTGGGAGAGGATAGAATGCAAGAGATTTAACCCCATTCATCTAAAGTGGCAGGATGAATTAACAGCCTGGTTGTTCCATATCTAAAAGCGGAGTTGTGAAGATAGAAGTCCTCAGATATTGTGAATAGTTAAATTGGAGTATCCCACTATTCCCTTTTACATAATAAACAACAAAAAAAAAAACAATACCCCTATACTGTTTATTGCTGCAAAAAGCCAAGAAGAATTTAGGAACTGTATTTACTTATAACCGTGTGTTTGTAACCAGGGGAGCCCGGAGAGTCAGTATCCAGCAGTCACTGTGGGAGCAGTGTTACACTATTGTTTTTTTTGTGATGATTGGATATTGACTGTTTGTCAGAGATTGTTTTCCTTTTTGTACCTTTCTACGTGTTTGTACATTTTGCATATCTTAATAAAAACTATTACTGGTAAAAAAAATAAATAAAGTAGTAACAGCTTTCAAGGGATTGTAAAGTCATTCTATGCATTACGATAAAAAACCTTCTGTGTGCAGCAGCTCCCCTCAGCCCCAATCCCCCTAATACTTACCTGAGGTCCCTCTCTGTCCAGGGATGTCCACGAGTGTCTCAACAATTTTAAATCCTCCCACCTGATTGGCTGAGACACAGCAGCGGGCTCCATTGGCTTCCGCTGCTGTCAATCAAGGTCAGCTAACCAATCAGGAGAGAGAGGGGACGGGGCCAGGTCGGGAATGACATAGGGAGCTGTGACTCGGCTAGGGTGCCCCCATAGCAAGCTGCTTGTTGTGGGGGCACCCAACAGGAGGGAGGGGGCACCCAGCAGGAGGGAGGGGCCAGGAGCACAGAAGTGGGACCCGAGATTAAAAGGATCCAGGCTGTTCTGTGCAGAACCAACTACACAGAGGAGATAAATATAACATGTTTGTTATTCTTGTATGAAAAAAAATTAGACTTTACAATCACTTTAAAGGCACATCATGATCTTTCCACCTGCAACATTCATTAGCCCACATTCACATTGGTCTGATTTGACATGACATGCTTCCTCCAGTGCAGCGCCACTCCTCACACTGTCTGGAGCCAGCATTTCCTGCCAGCAGTACCAGCCAGCACAGTACTAGCCAGCAGTGAGTACTACCCACAGCAGTACCAGCCAGCAGTACCCTCCAGGAGTACCAGCCAGTAGTACCCACAGCAGTGCAAGCTAGCAGTACCCACAGCAGTACCAGCCAGCAGTACCCATAACAGTACCCACCAGCAGTACCAGCCAGCAATACCCACAGCAGTACCCGCTAGCAGTACCAGTCAGCAATAACCACAGCAGTACCAGCCAGCATTTTCCACCAGCAGTACTAGCCAGCAGTACCCACCAGCAGTACCAGCCAGCAGTACCTGCAAGCAGTACCAGCCAGCAATACCCACAGCAGTACCAGCCAGCAGTACCCACCAGCAGTACCCACAGCAGTACCAGCCAGCAGTACCAGCCAGCAGTACCCGCCAGTAGTACCAGACAGCAGTACCAGCCAGCATTTCCCACCAGCAGTACTAGCCAGCAGTAACCACCAACTGTACCCACCAGCAGTACCAGCCAGCAGTACCCACAGCAGTACCAGTCAGTAGTACCCACCAGCAGTACCCGCCAGCAGTACCAGCCAGCAGTACCAGCCAGCAATATCCACAGCAGTACCAGTCAGCAATAACCACAGCAGTACCAGCCAGCATCTCCCACCAGCAGTACTAGCCAGCAGTACCCACCAGCAGTACCCACATGCAGTACCAGCTAGCAATACCCAAAGCAGTACCCACCAGCAGTACCAGCCAGCAGTACCCGCATGCAGTACCAGCTAGCAATACCCAAAGCAGTACCAGCCAGCAGTACCCACCAGTACCCACAGCAGTACCAGCCAGCAGTACCAGCCAGCAATACCCGCCAGCAGTACCAGCCAGCAGTGCCCGCCAGCAGTACCAGCCAGCATTTCCCACCAGCAGTACCAGCCAGCAGTACCTACCAGGAGTACAAGCCAGCAGTAGCCAGCAGTACCAGCCACCGATACCCACCAGCAGTACCCACAGCAATACCAGCCAGCAGTACCAGCCAGCAATACCAGCCAGCAGTGCCCGCCAGAAGTACCAGCCAGCATTTCCCACCAGCAGTACCAGCTAGCATTTCCCACCAGAAATACCATCCAGCAGTACCCACCAGGAGTACAAGCCAGCAGTGGCCAGCAGTACCCACAGCAGTACCCACCAGCAGTACCCACAGCAGTACCAGCCAGCAATACCCACCAGCAGTGCCCGCCAGCAGTACCAGCCAGCATTTCCCACCAGCAGTGCCAGCCAGCAGTACCCACCAGGAGTACAAGCCAGCAGTGCCAGCAAGCGATACCCACCAGCAGTACCCACAGCAATACTAGCCAGCAGTACCAGTCAGCAATACCCACCAGCAGTACCAGTCAGCAGTACCCTCCAGCAGTACCAGCCAGCATTTCCCACCAGCAGTACCAGCCAGCAATACCCACAGCAGTACCAGCAAGCACTACCCGCCAGCAGTACCAGCCAGCATTTCCCACCAGCAGTAACAGCCAGCAGTACCCACCAGCAGTACCAGCCAGCAATACAAGCCAGCAGTACCAGCCAGCAGTACCCACCACCAGTACCAGCCACCAGTACCCACCAGCAGTATTCGCCAGCAGTAACCACCAGCAATACAAGCCAGCAGTACCCACCAGCAGTACCAGCCAGCAGTACCCACCAGCAGTACCAGCCAGCAGTACCAACCAGCAGTGCCCACCAGCAGTGCCCACCAGCAATACAAGCAAGCAGTACCAGCCAGCAGTACCCACCAGCAGTACCCGCCAGCAATACAAGCCAGCAGCACCCACCAGCAGTACCAGCCAGCAGTACCTTCCAGCAGTACCAGTCAGCATTTCCCACCAGCAGTACCAGCCAGCAGTACCAGCCAGCAGTAACCACCAACAACCAGTTGCGAGTAGCAACATCATCAATACCAGCTAACCTCACACACCTCACCAAAGAGAAGCAGTTCCAGCCATTACATTAGGGGTGAGTTAATTAAATGTTTGATCAAATATATAAGAGGCTCATTTTTAAGTTGATAATTTTGTACGGCCCCCGAATGATGTTATAAATATCCAAATGGCCCTTGGCAGAAAAAAGGTTCCCCACCCCTGTTGTAGAGGAATAATAACACTCTTGATAATTCATTGCAAGTCATTCTGTTGTAAGCTGGTTAGCCTTTCCAAACTCCTGTTAATACTGATAACATTGGCAGCAAGTCCCATTTTTCCTGGCCAGCCCGGTGAAATACCAGCCGTGGGCAACCACATGTATGACAAATGTAAACTAACTTCTCTTGGCCATAGAGAGGAGAGTCAGCATGCAGGATCTGACATTCATTATTATTTACAGGCTGCATTTTAACACTTTAACACACCGTGATTCCTTCCTTTTATTGCACAATGATGACAGAAAGCAAACATGGATTAGAAACAATACAAATGGGACAGGAAGGCCTTGTTTGCTGTTCTGTATTGGCTTTTGTGTGTGCTTATCTTCTTTGTGTAGACAGAGATAATGTATATTTGTACAGGATATTTCTCAGGATCAGCCTTTGTCTGGGACCCTAGTATCAAAAAATGAACAGACATAGGAGAATCGTCACATCGACTGGTTGACGCTCCTATACGATCATTCTTCTAGTTACAGTTGACTGGCGGGATTGAAACTTTCAGTTGTCCACTCCGGTTTGCCAGGCTGCCATTAGGATGTCTGCCTCCTCTGCTTCCTTAACTGCTCACAGACTGTATACTGTATATATACGGCGGCAAGGCGGCTCTCCTGCGCAGGATCACATACCTGTACGTAATCCTGCACTTCCGGGTCTGGGGCATGCACGCTCCTGCTGTGATTGGACACAGCGGGAGCCAATCAGCAGGTTGGCTGGACTCGATGTCCGTCAGGACCCGCTAATCGTTTGGGACAGAAGCAGAACAGCGGTCTGCCTATGTCCCTGTCAGTAGGGAAGGTATTGATCCTGTGCTTCTGCAAAGCAGGGACACAGATCTCAGCCTTCCCATAGTACAAGCACCACATACTGTACACATAAACACTGGCTAGGCACACATTTAACCCTTTGATCGCCCTTGATGTTAACCCCTTCCCAGCCAGGGTCATTAGTACAGTGACAGTGCATATTTTTAGCACTGATCACTGTAATAATGTCAGGGTTTACTAGGCTTCAGTGATAAATGAACACAGTAAACCAGTAGGGGATCAGTGCTGCTGTACAGGAAGGGGGGGGTGGAACAGCCAGTTTGATCCTCCTGTGGCTCCCTTGCAGCAGCTGAGGCTGGCAGGAGAGGAGCAGAGGAGAAGCCAGAAGCAGGGGAGCCACAGGGGATCAGTACTGGGGGGGGTTGGAACTGGGGAGGAAGAGAAGAGCGGAGGGGATGTTAGAGGGTGCAAGGAGAGGCACAGCGACAGGGGATGGTGCAGCATCCGGAAAGAGAAAGAGAGCAAACAGGGGTGCTGCTGATTTCCAGGGCGCAAACCTAGGACATAGCCATCCCGGGACAGCTGGTAAGTATATTTCAGAATGCACATTGCATTACAATTGCATTACATTGCATTGGCCGTGACAGGTCCTCTGTATAGAGAGATCTGGGGTCTATTAAACCCCAGATCTGTCATCTGGCTCCCAATGCAGCCAATCAGACACAGATTGGCATGATTGGCTGCTTCACTGGCCAGTAACAGCCAGGTAAATAAAGAACTGAAGCTTGAAGTGACGAAAGAGGGAGTAACATCAATTCCTTTCACTGTGTCCCAGGAGCTGGATGCTGCTGGTAGCTTCCTTAACAGGCTCTCCAGAGCCATCAAGAAGGGAGGGGGGTGGGACCCCTTTCGACACCTGTAAAAGTAATCCAGTAGCTCCATAACCGCTAGGATTACTTTTACTTTGAAGGGAATCGGCGGCTGGAAAAAAAATGATGCAGCGAAAACTATTGCTTGTAACAATGATCATCACTGCTATAAGCAATAAAAGAGTAAAAAAAAAAATCCATGATCACCCCCTCAGAGTAGTATAGTGTTACTATGATGAAAGTATGTATATTAAAATGTTAAAAAAAGGGGAAAAAAAAGAAAAAGATGTTTAAAAAAAACGAATAATCAAAAAATAATATATATTGTGGGAGGTCAGCTTCAAGTGGAGAATTCTTAGAGAGGTAAGGAGACCACAAGCACTGGAATATTTGCAAGAGCACTGGCACTTGTTTTGATGTTGCACAATTTTTGCTAATTTGCACATGCTATTTTGCACATTTGTGGGACATTTTAACGATTTAATGTTATCACATATTATGCTTAACACAATATTTTCAAATTATTGTACTATTGATGTGCACAGTTGTACAAATTCTGATATGTATATTTATCTCACATTGATTTAAGTGGCACAGCACTGTTATGTTAGTAATTTGTGCTTATTAAAAGCACTGTCCCTTTTGGGTTTGTGCACATTTTGCATAGTGGGTAGGTCAGAGACAAATCTCCTGTTGGTTTGGGCACAGGTGGATTAGCATAGGGTCAGGTTCCTGTGGAGGAAGGATGGAGTAAGGACTGTTGTTGTGTTTCGAGCAGTAGCCTTCCTTAATCAGGGGCCCTGTTGCTGGTCTGCCTCCCAGTCGCCTCCTCTGACGGATGCTGTCAGGTGTCTACAGTGTGCACTGTTACTTCTTGCCTGGTTTATTGTAAGTGTTCCCGTCCAGTGTGGCGGTGTCTGCAGAATTTGCTGTTCTTTCTCTACATTACCATGTTAATATACATTACTGCATCAACCAGTCTTTGTGTGAGTCTCTTCCCCTGCAGGCAGTGAGCCCAGATCTCACCTACATCCGTTCACACTATCATTCACCACCCTGCTTAAAAGTGATTTGCAGTAGATAGCTTTTCAGAGGGTGGTAACAGGAATTTAGCAGGCATTAGGGAGACGATACGTTTGCCTCTTCCTCTTGATACCTTTTTTGTTTTTTTTGTTAGCTTTACTATTTTTTTTATTTTTATTTGCAAGCAGCAGTTTTTTAATTGCAGGACCATGCCACAATTGCAAGCCAAACTTTTGGATTGTGGATGCAAACAAACACAAATTCCCTAGCATAATTACCAAGTAGCCTGCAAACAAACCAAACTGACTCTGTCTAACGATTCACAGTAAAGCAGTAGTAAAGTCTGCTTTGTGATTTTTACCTACAGGTAAGCCTATCATAAGGATTACCTGTAAGTAAAATATTCACCCTGGGTGTAGCCAGTGACATCCCCGCCACGTGCATTCTGAAGGTCCAGCAAACCTTGCCAGAACTTCAGAGCCTCGTACTGGAACCGAGGGCTCCCGTGCATGCATGGGAGTGATGTCATTGTAGCTCTGGCCAATCACACAGCTGGAGTGCTCGAACCCGGAAAAAAGACCAGGAAGACCAGGGGAAAGACCAAGCCACAATTACATGCATACTAGCACATTATGCCATTGTCTTACAGGTATGTTTTTTTTTTTTTAAACCAGTTGCGGATAACAAGTGCTTTAAAAACAGAGGATTTAGTTGCACACATTCGCAAATATGTGGAAGTGGAAATGTGGAAGCCACAGTGCCCACATCAAGGCTAATGTGTATACTGCAGTCCTAACTTAAAGTAGAAGTTCAGCCTAAACCTAACTATCTCTAAATCTTCTCGAAGCCACATTCTAAGACTAACCTATCTAGCCCTGTAAAGAAGAAATTACAATACTTACCTTTTTCTAATTCCGCTCCAGTCCGGTTTCACGCTGAGCTGTCAGCGGTGGCTTCAGTGTGGAGGCGGATGCAGGAGAGGCAGCCGACAATGGAAGCCCCATAGTAACTCTATGGGTGACATCACTTCCCAAGCATTTCTCAGCGGTTGTCCGCTTTCTCTTGCACAGCTTCCGTCTCTGAAGACCAGACCTGATCGGCTTCAGAAAAGGTATGTGTAGCGATTTTTGATTTACAGGGTTAGATTGGTTGGTCCTAGAATGTGGCTTTGAGTAGATTTAGTAGAGATAGTTTGTTTTAGGCTGAACTTGGACTGAAGATTTGCTTGGAGGCACTCCTCCTTAAAGGCACAGGGACACATTGGATGCCCAGCAAGAGCACAATAGCTGAAGTCGGCCATAACAGATTAAATGCCTGTTTTTACCAATAGCCGCACATGTGAAAGGAGCCTAACTAAGTTATAAATATAGTGTGGAGAGGAGGAAGAGTGAATCCCTCATTCACCATATCACATAAAAGCACAAAAAAAAGGCACATATTGTAAAACTGCTTAAAAGAAAATGTATTAAAAAGCAGGTGTGCTCTTACAGACATCCAATGGTAAACCAGCAATACAGTCAGGACAAGCAGTCTACAGGGAGATCCTTAGGATCCACTCATTGTGAGCCCGGAATAACATCCAAGGTCATCCTAAGGAGGAATCTGGCAGCTTATCTGTGAAGCTTTTTTGACCTGTATGTCATACGACATTATAGGTCCATAACATCTGGTGAGTGCCCATTTTATTTGTTCCATCTGGTGACGGGATCTGAATATTTGTCTTACCTTCTTTTTCCTGAACTGGATCAATCCTTCACTTTTTAGGACTTCCTATGTTCTATATATCATATTATATGGGACTTTATTTTTATTATTTAATATTTTCACTTTAGTTTGTTCACCTCATGTGTTTCATATAGCACTCCATGGGACTTTCAATGTTATTATATGTCTGTGTGATTTCATTATCATGTTTTTTGTGAATGTGTTTGGTTCACTTATCACATTTAGCGCTGCACTTAATATTTAGCCATTTGTCTTTGCAACCTGTATTTTCAGTTGTTTAGTGCTGGCAGCTCTTTGTTTATTTGGTTAGCGCGATTTATACACCTTTTTCCATGAAGTAGTTGTCCATCATTTTCTTGGTCACCCTGTGCCCCTAACAGACACAGGGTGACTTACACATAAGAGGGGCCTAGGGAGCTGAGAAAGGGATTTCTCTACCTCTCTAAGGTAAGCTGGGTTCCACGGGCCCCCCAAACCAAAGTGATTCCCGTCACATTCAACATACCTTGCACCAATAATGTGACCAAAATACAAAAGGAATCTGAGGACCCATATATAGTGTCTGTATTTAACACCCAGTGAAGGTGACTACTATCACAAGACTAAAAGCTGAAAATTGGCCCGGGCAGGAAGGGGGTAAAAGTGGCCATTACCAATCAGAAGCTATGGGAATAAACCTACCAAAGAGAACATCACTACACAGAATTTCAATTTCAAATGGACAAATAGAGCACTAAAATATCTAATCCGACCCAGATCTTTGAATATAATTTTGTCCCTTTACTGACAGAAATTCGTCTTGAATTGGAGAAATGTAACTTAGGCTTACACTCATGGTTTGGTAGGTGCAATCTGATTAAAATGACTATACTGCCTAGATTTTTGTACTTATTTCAAACACTCCCCATTAATATCCCAACCTACTAATTCAGACAAATAAATTCACTGTTTATTAAATTTGTCTGGGCACATAGGAAACCTCGTCTTGCAAAACAATTACTAACATTACCGAAAAAATGGGGAGGGGTGTCACTCCCAGACATGCGTAAATACTTTCAGGCCTCTCACTTGAGAAGGCAAATTGATTGGTGTCGACATGAGAACAGCAAATTATGGGTGCAAATTGAACAGGCGTGCACTTCAATTCCCCTTAACAGAGCATTAGGGTGCTATGACGATCTCCCGATTGAGGTGAGGACACATCAACTAATAGGTACGAAATTAAAAATCTGCACACAAATGCGCTTGCAAAATTCTCTCTTCACATATGAATCGCCACTATTCCCTATTTTGGGGAATCAAAGATTTATGATAGGCCTAGAGGCACCGCCTTTTAGACTCCTAAGAGAAACAGGACATTTCCAAGCCTCGCATTTTTTAAGAGAGGATAAATGGCCTTCATTAGAAATACTAGGTGGAGGTCCATAGACTCCCATTTTGGAATGCACTGCAACTCCATCATTTTCTATGCTCCATTCCTAACCCTCAAAAGTATAATCGTCAATTGACAACCTTTGAAAGATACTGTATAGAATCAGGGAATTTCAGACACGCAATATCTAAAATATATAGTTTGATAAACACCCCGGAAGCACAATATCAGCTTCCTTATATAGATAGATGGGAGAGGGAATTGATGAAGGTCTTTCCCCCAGAGCAGAAACAGCAAAGGATCAATTTGGTTTTTAAATCCTCGATATGTACTAAATATCAAGAGACAAACTTCAAGATTCTTACAGGATGGTATTATACTCCATATAAGTTAAATAAAATCTCGTCTAACAATTCTGATCGATGCTGGCGCTGCCTGGAGGGAGAGGGCACGCTATTACATATTTTTTGGTCATGCCCCAAATTAACAGATTATTGGACAAAAGTCAGAGAGATTATGCAAAGGTTTACAGAAACAGAGATACCGGATGATCCGGCTTTTTTTCTCTTACAAGTAATAAATACCTCAGTGAAAAAATATAGAAAATCGGTTATATCCCATCTGGCAAATGCGGCGAGAGCATGTATACCCTTTAGTTGGAAAAAACGAACACCACCAACGATAACGGGATGGATTCACACAATAGAGGAAATAAACAAAATGGAGGATCTGGTTATGACGGCACAACATAAGAGGGCAGAATATACTGCTATGTGGGATGCTTGGAATCTGTTTATCCTCTCGGAAGAGGGCAAAGCCCTTCTTAAGGGGGGACATTCAGAATAGAATAAAGACGTAAATAAAAGGGATAATGTGGTGGACACGGGAAGGACTATACAGGGGAGTCGGGAGATAAGGTTTTTTTTTTTTTTTTGGGGGGGTCTATTTTCTTTTGTTGGGATATAAACATAAAACAGTTAGGGAAGGTAAAGGATGTTTGGAAGATAGAATGGAGAACATAGTAGGGGTGGAGATATGGCCTGAACTGATTTTAGGGAAAATGAAGAGGAGATCATTAGAGGTGGAAAGAAGATAGTAATAATGAAACAAGGTTCTTCCTCTTTCTGTTTTCCTGTTTTATTAGATGTGGTTGAAGTATAAGTATATGTGATATGCTCCACCCGCTTTGGGAACGTTCTGTCAATGTATAACTTCTTTTCTTTTTTCTTCTTTTACTAAACCTTAATAAAATTTATAATTGAAAAAAAAAGTGCCCATTACTGAAGCAGTTAAAGAATGAAATCAGGAACATTTTTCAAAGAATAGCAATGTGAAAATGGGGACTATACTTGCAAATGAGGGACATTAGCTCAACCCAAACTATGGATAAAATATGTGAATTTCTCAAAACATCAAATTACATCTCAGAAATGAATGCAATTATAATTCCTAGGCTGGTACCTACAGCAAGAGTTATTCTAAAATGCATAATGCCCCTGAACAATAGGCATTGTGAACGGATGAATGCGGTGATGGATATCTGTTGCTGTACCCGTACGGGGAGATTTATATGTACATATGTCAATGTAATCGGTAGCTCTTCTGCATCAAGTATTTCCTATTTTAGGTCTACCGGTTCCTTAAATAAAATTAAAATAGCTCTGGGGCTTTCCAGATGTGCAACGCAGCTCATAAGGCAGCTTGTGGCTTCCTGCCTGGGATGAGTGAGACTACAAGCTGGAGAATCGTTCGAAGAATGGAACAGCTGGATTTAATGGGTGCGCCTCTCAGTCCTCGAGGAATGACAGCAAGCCTGATCTTTCCTTCCCTGGAGGCTCCGAGACAGGAGAAGACACCTGTGTTTTATGGCTTGACCTAAAACAGCAGAGGAGACCCTACTCCAATCACAGCCTAGTCAACCTGCCCACAATTTGTAGTGCCATAAAATGCCAACATCTGTATGTTGAGTTTAGATGTATTTTGCTGCAGGAAAAAATACATCTACTTAAAGTAGAAGAAAAATCTAACTATAAGTATTTTTAAAAGTGTTCCCTCCCCCTTCCTCCAGCCTTTTCTGCAAACCCTGCATAAAAAAAAAAAAAAAATGTGTATTTACCCATTTTTAACCCGCTTCAGTCTGGTGACATGATCCAGCAACTTCTGTTCTCCTGTGCCAGTGGGCTGCTGCAGGGGAGGGGGGTGCGCCAACAATGCCTGGACTATGGGGGCCTATGGGTGATCTCACATCCATTGCCGAGCGAGAGCTCCCTTACACAGGATTATGTGAATGGACGAGAGTGGACTTAACCACTTCTGGACCGGAAGGATTTGCCCCCTTAATGATCAGGCCATTATTTACGATTCATCAAATGGGGAAACCAGCGCCTAGGAAGTTTGTGTGTAAAAGCAATTAACCACTTTACGTCCGGCGCACGACGATCTACGTCGGCACTCAGCCCCGGCCAGGCAAACTGACGTAGGCCTACGTCAGCACAATTTGCCGGCCCTGTGCGCGCTCCCGCGCGTCCCCGCCGCCGATGATGACTCGATTGGGTTCAGAACCGATCAGTCATCAGGTCCAGGCCAATCATTTTTGGTCTGGACCTGTTGATCGGTCCTGCCCAATCAGATCATCCTCTAAGCCTGTGAAATGTAAACACAGGCTTAGAGGAGATGTGCCCTCCCCCCACAACGGTCTTTTTGGATCCAGCGTGAGAGGAGAGCACATCTTACTGTGAGTACTGCACCAAGCACACCCACACACAGTTAGATAGGCACATTTCACCCCCGATCGCCCCCCCAATTAACCCCTACAGCACCTGACACAACACACACTATATACAGCATATAGCATATACCTATATACCTGTATAAGTGTGATTTGTGAACAGGTGTAGCCCTTGCGACCCCCCCTTTTCCACTCAAATTACCCCCCACCCCCCCCTAATAAAGATTTAACCCACTGATCTCCCCTGACCCCCCCCTGATCACTGCCGTTAACCCCTACACCCTCTGTCACATCAGCACTAATACAAACGCAATATACGGTGTTATTGTATTTTTGTATTAGTGTCATTGTGATCAGAATTAGCGCAGGCGACTAAGTTTCTGTCCCAAGAAGGTTTAGGGTCCCCGCCACCCGCCCAATAAAGATTTAAGCCCCTGACCCCCCCCTGATCACCCCTACACCCCCTGCCATAACACACACCGTATACAGTATATAGCATTTTGCTATATACCCGTATAAGTGTGATTTGTGGTCAGGTCTAGCGCTTGCGACCCCCCTTTTTCCACTTGAATTACCCGCCACCCCCCCCTAATAAAGATTTAAGCCCCTGATCCCACCTGATCCCCCCCTGATCACCGCTAGTTAACCCCTACACCCTCTGTCACATCAGCACTAATACAAACGTAATATACTGTGTTTTTGTATTTTTGTATTAGTGTCATTGTGATCAGAATTAGCGCAGGCGACTAAGTTTGTGTCCCAAGGAGGTTTAGGGTCCCCGCCACCCGCCCAATAAAGATTTAATCCCCTGATCCCCTCCTGATCACCCCTACACCCCCTGCCACAACGCACACTGTATACAGTATATAGCATTTTCTATATACCCGTATAAGTGTGACTTGTGACCAGGTTTAGCGCTTGCCACCGTTCCTTTTATCCTTAGGATACCCGCCAGTCCCTTCCAATAAAGATTTAAACCCCTGATCCCCCCCTGATCACATCCCGTTAACCCCTACACCCTCTGTCACATTAGCACTAATACACACATAATATACTGTTTTTACTGTATTTTGTATTGGTGTCATTGTGACTTGAGGTTGCGCTAGCTAGCTAGTTTCTTTCCCAAAGGAGGTTTAGGGTCCCCGCCACCCCCCCCCCAGATCCCCAGCGCATAGTTTAGAAGTAACCCCTTGATTGCCACACACGCACGCACGCACGCACGCACGCACCTACACTTCCATTTCTAGTATAGTGTTTGAACAGATCAATATCTGATCTGATCAGAACTATACTAGCGCCCCCATAGTTTAGGGTTCCCAAAACGCGGTGTTTGCACGATCAGTACTGATTCCGGCCAGCACCTGCGTTTAACCCTTTCACCCAGGCAAGTGTAGTAATCAATAGATTACTGTCACTTGCAAAAAAACACAAGACACAAAACCGCTGTGTTAGCAGAGTCAGGCCTGATCCCTGCTAGCATTAGCAGTTTTTTTTGTAGCGCTTGAAATAATCTTCGACAACCAGGTGCTTTTATTACCTGTGAGTCGCATCACTGTACGAGTAAATTTAGTTACCAAAATGACCAAACGTTCGTACAGGGATGAAGAGCTTGTCAGTTATATGCTGACCGAGTCATCTGATAGCGAAGGGGAAGCTACAATGACCGAATTAGTGTCAGTATATGAACCTGATGACGGCAGCGGCTCCCTGACAGATAGCTCCGACGACAGATGGGTCCCTGTTAGACCCAGGCGTACCCGACCCCATTCTGAAGTTGTTGTGATGCAGGAATCGCAGGGTGCTCGTATGGAGCAGAGTGTGGGTACTAGTGCCGCTCATCCTTCTGGCGACCTGGCAAGCGCCAGCGGCCTAGTACAACCTGGACCTAGTACAACCAGCACTGCAGTAAGACCTGGTGACGTGGCGAGTCCCCTAAGTGCAGTTGAAGCTGGTGCGGTGGCTAGCACAAGTAGTGGCCCGCAGCCACCGCGTATTCGAAGACAGGCCCGTAGAGCCCATAGTGCCCTCCCTGATGCGCTGGCATTTCCTAATTGGCAACCCACTGATACTACAGCGCCAGTACTTCCCCCATTCACCGCCCAACCTGGAATCCACGTGGAGACAGCTGGTTTTATGCCCCTGAACTTTTTTGAGCTGTTCTTCACGGAAGATCTTTACAGATCTATTGTGGATCAATCAAATTTATATGCACAACAGTTCATCGCCGCCAACCCAAATTCACACCTTGCCAGACAATTCGGCTGGAAACCTATAACGGTTTCCGAATTTAAGATCTTTCTGGGCCTTTCCCTCCACATGGGCATAACTAAACAGAGTGAATTGCGGCTATATTGGTCCACTAGCCCAGTTCACCATATGCGCATGTACTCTGCCTCTATGTCCAGGACGAGATACGAGCAAATTCTGCGATTTATGCATTTCAGCGACAATGAACTCTGTCGTCCTCGGGGAGACCCTGCATACGATCGGCTCCACAAAATTCGGCCCCTCATAGACCACTTCAATCAGCGGTTTGCAGCCTTGTTTACCCCCGAACAAGTTGTCTGCGTTGACGAGTCCCTGATTAAATTTACTGGCCGCCTTGCTATGAAACAGTACCTCCCCAGCAAGCGTGCCAAGTACGGGGTCAAACTGTATAAATTGTGTGACAGGGCCACAGGCTATACAGTTAGTTTCCGGGTCTATGAGGGAAAAGATAGCTGTGTGGAGCCCCCCAACTGCCCAGACTACATAGGGAGCAGCGGTAAGATCGTTTGGGACTTGGTGTCACCCTTATCCGGAAAGGGGTACCATTTGTACGTGGACAACTTTTATACAAGCGTGCCACTATTTAGTCACCTTCTCGATTTACAAATTGGCGCATGTGGCACCGTGCGACCTAATCGCCGGGGCTTCCCCCAACGGCTTGTAGATTCCCGTCTTAGTCGGGGGGCGAGAGCCTGCTTGAAAACGGACAAATTACTTGCGGTGAAGTGGAAGGATACACGGGATGTTTATGTTCTGTCCTCCCTTCACCCAGACACGACGATCCAAATTCCTACGGCAACTGGCGTTATGGAGAAACCCCTCTGTGTCCACGAATATAACCTTAACATGGGAGGGGTGGACCTTAACGACCAGCTTTTGGCGCCGTATTTAGTTGCCCGTAAAGCCAGACGCTGGTACAAAAAAGTGTCTGTTTACCTATACCAATTGGCTATGCTGAACGCCTTTGTCCTATACAGGGCGTCAGGACGAACTGGATCTTTCCGGGAATTCCAGGAAGAGATCATCCTTGCCTACCTGTACCCAGGAGGCATGCCTGCCCAACTTCCCCTTCCAGATGCAGTGAGCCGGCTGCATGAGAGGCATTTTTCACATGTCCTCCCGAGTACCCCTACCCAAAGATGGCCCCAAAGAAGATGTCGTGTCTGTAGCAAGCGCGGATTTAGGCGTGACACCCGTTATTATTGTCCCAAATGTCCTGACCAACCTGGTCTCTGCATCGGGGAATGTTTCGAGCGCTACCATACACTAGTGGATTATTAGCGTAGGGTACAGCACGACACAGTGTAGGGCACATAAACACAGGGTCTCGAAGGATGTTGGATGTCCATCGACATTTTGAGAGACCCAAGCTGGAAGAGAAGATCGCAGATGATCGCAGTCCCTCCCAAATCAAGAAGTAAAGGAACAGTTAGAAAGAAAAATAAAAGGATCCAAAAACTGTTGTGGTGTCAGTAATTTTATATGTCCTTCTACTCCTTCCTACTATACTTTTTTTCAATGTCCTTTGTTTGTTTTTTCATTCTTTTGTGACCTGTTTCTCTTGCAGGTCCCTCGTCGGCTACCACGCATTGATTTTATATATTCTGACACAAACAGCGTTTGCGCTCAGCATATATGGATACCTTTGCTGATAGCAGCTGTGGTGATTTTCTGATTTCAGCACTGCAGTTAAAATCCTATTTTGGTATACGTGGATAGTGTCGTGTATACCCATCATTAAATTCAGTGGGTGGTTGTTTGGGCGGTTAATGATGAGTAATACTACGCATTATTCCTGTGCTGATTTCTGATAGGTTCTCTTTTTTTCCGTTCAGCCCACAGGCTGCATGAAAAAAAAAAAAACCTATATGCCAAACAAGGACCAGCAATGTACTGGTACGTTGCTGGACTTTGAGTGGTTATACCAGGATGATGCCTGCAGATTTAGGCATCATCTTGGTATCGTTTTTTACAGCCAGCGGTCGGCTTACATGTAAAAGCAATTCTAGCAGGTAATTGGCCGCTAGACTGCTTTTACATGCAGTGGGAGGGGCCTCCCCCCCCCCCCCACCGCCGCCTTCCGCAGCCTTCCATGGTTTTTCTCTGGCTCTCCTGTCCCACCGGTTAACCCGAGAGTGCAGCCGGTGGTTCAATTATCTAACCATAGAGCTAATTGGAGATGAGAATGGCTCCAATCATCTCTATGGCCTAAGATGCCGGAGGCTACGAGCATTTTATGACTTCTGTTTCGCCAGAAATAAACAGGGCCATTGGGAAATTGGGAAAGTATTTTATCACACCAATTTTGGTGTGGTCAGATGCGTTAAGGTCAGAGGAGAGATCTAGAGTCTAAAAGACCCCAATTTTTTTAAAAAAGAGTACCTGTCACTACAGATTGCTATCATAGGGGATATTTAAATTCACTATGAAAACAATAAAAATGATTTAAAAAAAAAAAAATTAAAGGAAAGGTGTCAAAATAACATAAAAAAGCAAAAGAAAAAAGAAAAAAAAAAATTGAGCCCCCCCCTTACCCCCGGTGCTTGCGCGCAATGGCGCACGCAAGCGGTGGTCTAGTGTCATATGTAAACCACAATTGCAGCATGCATGTGAGGTATCGCCGCGATCGCCAGATCGAGTGCAGTAATTCTTGCAGTAGACCTCCTCTGTAAGTCTAAAGTGGTAACCTGTAGAGACTTTTAAAGGTTTTCAAAAATGTACATACGTTTTTGTCGCTGCGCAGGCATGCGCAATTTTTAAAGCATGTCATGTTAGGTGTCTATGAACTCGGCATAAGATCATCTTTTAAATTTTACCAAAAAAATTGGAATTATATAGTGTATTTGTGCAATAAATTAAAAAAAAATGTATTTTTTTCGCAAAAATTGCGTTTGGAAAATCTGTGCGCAAATACCGTGTGACAAAAAAATTTGCAACATCCACCATTTTATTCTATAGGGCCTCTGCTTTAAAAAAATATATAATGTTTGGGGGTTCAAAGTAATTTTCTAGTAAAAAAAAAATATTTTTTCATGTAAACAAAAAGGCACAGAAAAGGCTTGGTTTTCAAGTGGTTAGAAGAGTGGGTGATGTGTGGATAAGATTGAGTATAAAATGCCGGAACTGTTCAAACACCCCCCTAATGACCCCTTTTTGAAAAGTAGACACCCAAAGCTTTTTTCTGAGAGGCATGGTGAGTCCATGGAGTATTTTATATTTTGCCACAAGTTTCGGGAAAATTATTATTTTTTTTTTTTTTGTTGTTTTTTTACAGAAAGTTGTCACTAAATGATATATTGCTCATGCATGCCATGGGAATATGTGAAATGACACCCCAAAATACATTCTTTTGCTTCTCCTGAGTACAGGGATACCACATGTGTGAGACTTTTTGGGAGCCTAGCTGTGTACGCGCCCCCGAAAACCAATCCACATCTTCAGGTTTTCTAATGGCGTAAATTGCTGATTTTACCCCTGACTACCTGTCACAGTTTCAGAGGCCCTGAAATTTCAAGATGGCACAAAACCCCCCCAAATGACCCCATTTTGCAAAGTAGACACTCCAAGCTACTGGCTGAGAAGTATGGTGAGTCCATGGAATAGTTTATATTTTGCCACAAGTTTCGAGGAAAAAAAATTTTTTTATTTTTTTTTATTTTTTTACACAAAGTTGTCAGTAAATGATATATTGCTCACACAGGCCATGGGTATATGTGAAATGACACCCCAAAATACATTCTGCTGCTTCTCCTGAGTACAATGATACCCCATGTGTGAGACTTTTTGCCAGTCTAGCCGCGTACAGGACCCGGAAAACCAATGCGCACCTTTAGGCTTTCTAAGGGCGTAAATTGTTGATCTCACTCCTTACTACCTATCACAGTTTTGAAGTCCATAAAAAGCCAAGATTGCACAAACCCCCCCCAAATGACCCCATTTTGCAAAGTAGACACTCCAATCTATTTGCTGAGAGGCATGGTGAGTATTTTGCAGCTCTAATTTTTTTTGGAAAATGAAGAAAAAACAGGAAAATGCATTTTTTTTCCTCTTTTTTCAATTATCAAAACTTTGTGACAAAAAGTGAGATCTGCAAAACACTCAACATGCCTCTCTGCAAATAGCTCAGGGTGTCTACTTTCCGAAAAGGGGTCATTTGGGGGGGGGGTTGTGCTGTCTTGGCATTTCATGGCCTCCAAAACTGTGATAGGTAGTTAGGAGTGAAATCAACAATTTACGCCCTTGGAAAGCCTGAAGGCGATGATTGGTTTTCGGGGTCCTGTACTCGGCTAGACTGCAAAAAAGTCTCACACATGGGGTATCCCTATACTCAGGAGAAGCAGCAGAATGTATTTTGGGGTGTCAGTTCACATATACCCATGGCATGTGTGAGCAATATATCATTTACTGACAACTTTGTGTAAAAAAAAAAAAATATATATATATATATATATTTCCCGGAACTTGTGGCAAAATATAAAATATTCCATGGACTCACCATGCCTCTCAGCAAATAGCTTGGGGTGTCTACTTTCCAAAATGGGGTCATTTGGGGGGGTTTTGTGCTATCTTGGAATTTTAGGGCCTCCGAAACTGTGATAGGTAGTCAGGAGTGAAATCAACAATTTACGCCCTTGGAAAGCCTGAAAGTGGGGACTGGTTTTCGGGGACCTGTACTCGGCTAGACTGCAAAAAAGTCTCACACATGGGGTATCCCTGTACTCAGGAGAAGCAGCAGAATGTATTTTGGGGTGTCATTTCACATATACCCATGGCATGTGTGAGCAATATTTCATTTACTGACAACTTTGTGAAAAAAAAAAAAATATATATATATATATATATTTCCCGGAACTTGTGGCAAAATATAAAATATTCCATGGACTCACCATGCCTCTCAGCAAATAGCTTGGGGTGTCTACTTTCCAAAATGGGGTCATTTGGGGGGGTTTTGTGCTATCTTGAAATTTTAGGGCCTCCGAAACTGTGATAGGTAGTCAGGAGTGAAATCAACAATTTACGCCCTTGGAAAGCCTGAAAGCGGGGACTGGTTTTCGGGGACCTGTACTCGGCTAGACTGCAAAAAAGTCTCACACATGGGGTATCCCTGTACTCAGGAGAAGCAGCAGAATGTATTTTGGGGTGTCATTTCACATATACCCATGGCATGTGTGAGCAATATTTCATTTACTGACAACTTTGTGAAAAAAAAAAAAAAATATATATATATATGTATTTCCCGGAACTTGTGGCAGAATATAAAATATTCCATGGACTCACCATGCCTCTCAGCAAATAGCTTGGGGTGTCTACTTTCCAAAATGGGGTCATTTGGGGGGGGTTTGTGCTATCTTGGAATTTTAGGGCCTCCGAAACTGTGACAGGTAGTGCAGAGGTGACATGCACAATTTACGCCATTAGAAAACCTGGGAGTGTTGATTGGTTTTCGCGGTCCTGTACACAGCTAGGCTCCCAAAAAGTCTCACACATGGGGCATCCCCATACTCAGGAGAAGTGGCAGAATGTATTTTGGGGTGTAATTCCACATATACCCATGTCATGTGTGAGAATTTTATCTTTTAGTGACAACGTTGTGTAAAAAAAAAAAAAATAAAAAAAAAAAATAGTAATATTCCCAAAACTTGTGGTAAAATATAAAATATTCCATGGACTCACCATGCCTCTTAGCAAACAGCTTGGGGTGTCTACTTTCCAAAATGGGGTCATTTGGGGGGGTTTTGTGGTATCTTGACATTTCAGGGCCTCCTAAACCGTTAGAGGTAGTGAGAAAATGCAATGAAAAATGTACGCCCTTTGAAATTCTGATGGTGGGGATTTGTTTTTGTGGTCCCGTACACAGCTAGGCTCCCAAAAAGTCCCACATATGTGGTATCCCTGTACTCAGGAGAAGCAGCAGAATATATTTTGGGGTGTAATTACACATATACCCATGGCATGTGTGAGCAATATATCATTTCAATGACAACTTTGTGTAAAAAAAAAAAAAAAAAATTTTTAGTCATTTTTCAAACACCTGTGACAAAAAAATGAAATATTCAATGAGCTCAACATGCCTCTCAGAACATTCCTTAGGATGTCTACTTTCCAAAAAGTGGTAGTTTGGGGGGGTTTTGTACTGCCCTGCCATTTTAGCACTTCATGAAATGAGATAGGCAGTCAAAAATTAAAGCTGCGTAAATTTCTGTATTTACACCATAGTTTGTAGACGCTATAACTTTTGCGCAAACCAATAAAAATACGCTCATTGAATTTTTTTTTGTCAAAGACATGTAGCTAAATATATTTTGGCCAAAAAAAAATACATAAATTGAGTATATTGGATATTTTTTAAAAGACAAAGTTGAAAATGTCATTTTTTTGCAAAATTTTCGCTCTTTTTTTATTAATATCGCAAAAAATAAAAAGCGCAGAGGTGATCAAATACCACCAAAAGAAAGCTCTGTTTGTGGGAAAAAAAGGACGTAAATTTCGTTTGGGTACCACATTGCATGACCGCACAATTGTCAGTTAAAGTCACGCAGTGCCGAGTCGTAAAATACCCCCTGGTCGGAATGGGGGTAAAATCTTCCGGGGCTTAAGTGGTTAATCACCAGAAATGCAGCCACTGAACCATAGCAAAGCTATGTAGCAAGTAAGGAAAATTAATTAGGCGCAATATCTGTGAAAAAATTGTATGACAAAAAAATGTTTATTTTTAAAAAGGTGGTTGTGAATAAATATGAGATGGTGGTAAAATGAATGTGAGACAAAATGTGCTAATGCAACTATATGCTAATTATAAGTGCTAGTGCTTAAGTGCAATCATATATGCTTGTAAGCACCTGAAACCAAGTGCTGGTATGTATGTGTGCAAACTTAAAGTGCTAGTGCTGCAGTGCAATAGTGTATACTTATAGACAATAATATTCATACGCCCAAAAAATTACCAATTATTATAAAGCAAAAAATGATTAAATCACAAAGATGTCTTTTGTGTGCAAAAAGTTCAAGTGCAAAAGATGCAAAAAGAAAAAAATTTAAATATTAATAATAAAATACAAAAAATGTTTTTCTCAGACTTAGTAATCTCATATCAAACAATTGTAAATAAAGTCCATTGAATAAAGTTCATTATTGTAATCCTCCCGCGCAGAAAAGTGCCAATAGTGCTGAAAAATAAATTAATTCCAGAGTGCTTGTAATTAGGGATGATCGAAATTTTGAAAAGTTTGGTTCGACCAGAACAACCGAATTTCCCGAAAGTTTGGTTCGGATTCCAGAACCCCATTGAAATCAATGGGACCCGAACTTCTGGAATCAAAAAACACCATTTTGAAGCCCTAAACCCCAATAAATGCCTCTAAAAAGTGCCTAGGGTTTTGGGTCATGCCCCAGGGACTATGAATCAGGCAAAAAAACAGTTCTTAAAAATTATCGTTTTTGATAGAGAGAAAATTATTGAGAAAATTATTGAAAAAAAAAATGAGATTTCTTTGGATTTAGTGTCTGGGGGGTCTAAAAAGTGTACCTGTGAAGTTTCAGCTCTGTAGCATGTCCAGAACCAGAAAAAAAAATTATTATTTTTCTTAGAATTTCAGTAGTGCAGGGATGGTGTTACCCTCCTTTCATGTACGTATGTATGTGTATATATATATATATATATATATATATATATATATATATATATGTGTGTGTGTGTGTATATATATACATATACAGTGCCTTGCGAAAGTATTCGGCCCCCTTGAACTTTTCGACCTTTTGATACCTTTCAGGCTTCAAACATAAAGATATAAAACTGTAATTTTTTGTGAAGAATCAACAACAAGTGGGACACAATCATGAAGTGGAACAAAATTTATTGGATATATTTTAAACTTTTTTAACAAATAAAAAACTGAAAAATTGGACGTTCAAAATTATTCAGCCCCCTTAAGTTAATACTTTGTAGCGCCACCTTTTGCTGGGATTACAGCTATAAGTCGCTTGGGGTATGTCTCTATCAGTTTTGCACATGGAGAGACTGAAATTTTTGCCCATTCCTTCTTGCAAAACAAGCTCAGTGAGGTTGGATGGAGACCGTTTGTGAACAGCAGTTTTCAGTTCTTTCCACAGATTCTCGATTGGATTCAGGTCTGGACTTTGACTTGGCCATTCTAACACCTGGATATGTTTATTTGTGAACCATTCCATTGTAGATTTGTAGATTTTGCTTTATGTTTTGGATCATTGTCTTGTTGGAAGACAAATCTCCGTCCCAGTCTCAGGTCTTTTGCAGACTCCATCAGGTTTTCTTCCAGTATAAAGGGTACTCTTTATACAGAAGAGACAGAGAAGGCAAGAAAGGAGGAGGAGTGGCCCTGTATGTGAAAGATAGCATTAAATCTAACCTAATACAAGTTGGTGAGGCCAACATAGAGTCAGTTTGGGTTACGTTGCAGTTTGCTAATCATGCAGTAACTCGTGTAGGTGTGATATATAGACCACCTGGTCAAGTTAAAGAACTAGATGATCTACTAGTTGAAGAAATAGCTAAAATGACAATGAAAGGAGAAGTTATCATTATGGGAGATTTCAATCTTCCAGATATAAACTGGAAAACCAAAATAGCAAGTTCTACCAGGAGTACAGATATTCTAAATTCCCTACTGGGGTTGTCTCTGCAACAAGTGGTTGAGGAGCCAACCCGGAGGGAGGCCATTTTGGATTTGGTATTCACAAATGGGGATTCGGTATATGATGTCATTGTAGGCGAAACCTTGGGATCTAGTGATCACCAGTCAGTGTGGTTTAATATAAGAACTGTGAAAGAGTCACACCACACAAAAACAAAAGTTTTAGATTTTAGAAAAACAGACTTTTCAAAAATGAAATTAGTCATAAATGAGTCCTTATCAGACTGGAACGGATTACATGGAGTCCAGGAGAAATGGGACTACTTAAAAGGTGCATTATTGAAGGCAACAGAAAATTGCATTAGACTTGTCAGTAAAAGCAAAAAAAGGAAGAGACCACTGTGGTACTCAGCAGAAGTGGCCCAAATCATTAAAAATAAAAAGCTAGCATTTTGTAATTATAAAAAAACCCAGAGCAATGAAGAAAAGGAAATCTACAAGATTAGGCAGAAAGAGGCCAAGCAAGTTATAAGAACTTCTAAAGCGCAGGCAGAAGAAAAACTAGCTCAGTCTATGAAAAAGGGGGATAAGACATTCTTCAGATATATAAATGAAAAAAGGAAATTAAAACAAGGAATAACTAAATTAAAAACAAAGGACGGAAGGTATGTAGAAGAGAATAAAGGGCTAGCCGACTGCCTTAATGAATACTTCTGTTCAGTTTTTACAGAAGAAAAAGAAGGAGAAGGACCTCCACTTGAAAGGATGACTAATGAATCATTTGATGCATGTGTCTTTACAGAGGAAGACGTTCTAAGATTGCTATCTACAGTGAAGACAAATAAGTCACAGGGTCCTGATGAGATACACCCAAGATTATTAAAAGAGCTTAGTGGTGAGCTGGCAAAACCATTAACAGATCTATTTAACCAATCATTAGTAACAGGAGTCGTCCCGGAAGATTGGAAATTGGCAAATTTTGTGCCCATTCACAAGAAAGGTAGTAGGGAGGAATCGAGCAACTATAGACCAGTGAGTCTGACATCAATAGTAGGCAAATTAATGGAAACCCTATTAAAGGATAGGATTGTGGAACATCTTAAATCCCATGGATTGCAAGATGAAAAACAACATGGGTTTACTTCAGGGAGATCATGTCAAACAAATCTTATAGATTTTTTTGACTGGGTGACTAAAATAATAGACGGTGGAGGTGCAGTAGACATTGCATATCTAGATTTTAGTAAGGCTTTTGACACTGTCCCACATAGAAGACTTATCAATAAACTACAGTCATTGAGCATGGACTCCCATATTGTTGAGTGGATTAGGCAGTGGCTGAGTGACAGACAACAGAGGGTTGTAGTCAATGGAGAACATTCAGAACAAGGTCATGTTACCAGTGGGGTACCTCAGGGATCTGTACTGGGACCAATTTTGTTTAATATCTTCATAAGTGATATTGCAAAAGGCCTCGATGGTAAGGTTTGTCTTTTTGCTGATGACACAAAGATATGTAACAGGGTTGATGTTCCTGGAGGGAAACGCCAAATGGAAAAGGATTTAGGAAAACTAGAAGAATGGTCAGAACTCTGGCAACTGAAATTTAATGTGGATAAGTGCAAGATAATGCACCTGGGGCGTAAAAACCCAAGGGCAGAATATAGAATATTTGACACAGTCCTGACCTCAGTATCTGAGGAAAGGGATTTAGGAGTAATTATTTCAGAAGACTTAAAGGTGGGAAGACAATGTAATAGAGCAGCACGAAATGCCAGCAGAATGCTTGGATGTATAGGGAGAGGTATAAGCAGTAGAAAGAGAGAAGTGCTTATGCCGCTGTACAGAACACTGGTGAGACCTCACTTGGAGTATTGTGCGCAGTACTGGAGGCCATATCTCCAGAAGGATATAGATACTCTAGAGAGAGTTTAGAGAAGAGCTACTAAACTAGTCCATGGATTTCAGGAAAAAACTTACCAGGAAAGGTTAAAGGACCTTAACATGTATAGCTTGGAAGAAAGAAGAGACAGAGGGGATATGATAGAAACTTTTAAATACATAAAGGGAATCAACTCGGTAAAGGAGGAGAGCATATTTAAAAGAAGAAAAACTACCACAAGAGGACACAGTTTTAAATTAGAGGGGCAAAGGTTTAAAAGTAATATGAGGAAGTATTACTTTACTGAGAGAGTAGTGGATGCATGGAATAACCTTCCTGCAGAAGTGGTAGCTGCAAACACAGTGAAGGAGTTTAAGCATGCATGGGATAGGCATAAGGCTATCCTTCATATAAGATAGGGCCAGGGACTATTCATAGGATTCAGATATATTGGGCAGACTAGATGGGCCAAATGGTTCTTATCTGCCGACACATTCTATGTTTCTATGTTTCTATGTATTTGGCTCCATCAATCTTCCCATCAATTTTAACCATCTTCCCTGTCCCTGTTGAAGAAAAGCAAGCCCAAACCATGATGCTGCCACCACCATGTTTGACAGTGGGGATGGTGTGTTCAGGGTGATGAGCTGTGTTGCTTTTAGGCCAAACATAACGTTTTGCATTGTTACCAAAAAATTTGATTTTGGTTTCATCTGACCAGAGCACCTTCTTCCACATGTTTGGTGTGTCTCCCAGGTGGCTTGTGGCAAACTTTAAACAACACTTTTTATGGATATCTTTAAGAAATGGCTTTTTCTTGCCACTCTTCCATAAAGGCCAGATTAGTGCAGTATACGACTGATTGTTGTCCTATGGACAGTCTCCCCCACCTCAGCTGTCGATCTCTGCAGTTCATCCAGAGTGATCATGGGCCTCTTTGCTGCATCTCTGATCAGTCTTCTCCTTGTATGAGCTAAAAGTTTAGAGGGACGGCCAGGTCTTCGTAGATTTGCAGTGGTCTGATACTCCTTCCATTTCAATATTATTGTTTGCACAGTGCTCCTTGGGATGTTTAAAGCTTGGGAAATATTTTTGTATCCAAATCCGGCTTTAAACTTCTCCACAACAGTATCTCAGACCTGCCTGGTGTGTTCCTTTTTCTTCATGATGCTCTCTGCGCTTTAAACGGACCCCTGAGACTATCACAGTGCAGGTGCATTTATACAGAGACTTGATTACATACAGGTGGATTCTATTTATCATCATTAGTCATTTAGGTCAACATTGGATTATTCAGAGATCCTCACTGAACTTCTGGAGAGAGTTTGCTGCACTGAAAGTAAAGGGGCTGAATAATTTTGCACGCCCAATTTTTCAGTTTTTTATTTGTTAACAAAGTTTGAAATATCCAATAAATTTCGTTCCATTTCATGATTGTGTCCCAATCCTGAAATGTGGCAATAGGTTGAAAAGTTCAAGGGGGCCGAATACTTTCGCAAGGCACTGAATATACACATACAGTATATATATATATATATATATATATATATATATATATATATATATATATGTGTATATATGTATACCCCTAACCCAGAATCTGCATAATGGGGTCACCCTGACATGGCAGAGTCTGTTCACCCTAAACTACACTACGGTCACCCTGACATGGCAGAGTCAGTTCACCCTAAACTACACTACGGTCACCCTGACATGGCAGAGTTCGGTCACCCTGACATGGCAGAGTCAGTTCACCCTAAACTACACTACGGTCACCCTGACATGGCATTGTCAGGTCACCTAAACTACACTACGGTCACCCTGACACTTAAAGGTATCCCTACAAAAAACAGATTATTGAATCTACCTATAGTGGTATATAGTACCCTAACTACACTGCATATCCCTTTCCTCACACTAAAAGAACAGTTCCATACAGCAGAGAAACTCAAATGCTTCCACTCTCTATATATATAGCTAATAAGGAAAAAAAGGGGGCGGGGCGGGCCCGGGCCACTGCTCCGTGTCTGAATGAACAGCTGCTTGCTGTGGGGGCACTCAACAGAAGGGAGGGGCCAGGATCGCCAAAGAGGAGGATCGGGCTGCTCTCTGCAAAACTAACTGCACAGAGGAGGTAAGTATAATTTTTAAAGTTTAATGGGCAAGGACAGTGGTCTTAAAAATAAATCATTATTCAACCCTCCACAGCCGGCTAATCAATGTATCGAAGTATTCAAGCAGTCAGTCCTTCGTGATTTGGAGAAAATAGTACCAAAGAAGGATGCGAATCCTCGATACATTAGAGATGGCCTCGAATTGCTAGAGAAGCGCAAGGACATCATTATTAGGCCGGCGGATAAAGGCGGAGGGGTGGTGATTCTAGATAAGAGTTTCTATGACCAGCAGTTATCTGAGATGCTATCGGATGCATCGACCTATGGGACACTGTCGGGTAATCCGACTCTGACCTATAGAAGGGAGCTAGGGAGCTTGGTGAATGTCGGTTACCAAGACAGAATACTCACCAAAAAGGAAAGAAGGTACTTGGTACCTAGTTATAGTAGAATTCCCACTATATATACGCTGCCCAAAATCCACAAAAATGATAAGAACCCCCCACCAAGACCCATTGTGAATAGCATCAATTCGGTAACTTCCAGAATTGGGCAATACCTTGATCATTTTTTGCAGGATAGTGTCCAGTCCCTCAGATCATATTTGAGAGACACAAAGGATTTTTTAACTATGATCAGAGAGGTTGAATTACCGCAGGGAGAGGTATTTGTGGTCACTGCGGATGTGGCCTCCCTATATACGGTGATTCAACATGATGACGCCTTATTGGCATTAAATTGGGCTCTATGTAAGCGACCTGACATCCCATTCCCCCAGAAGAGATTCCTAGGCTTGATATTACAATTCTGTCTGTCCCATAACTATTTTTGGTATGGAGGCACGTTCTACTCGCAACAGAAGGGCGTTGCCATGGGCGCTAAATATGCCCCGAGCCTAGCGAATCTCTTCATGGGGGAATGGGAGGATCGCTACATTTATGCTGCCGCCAGGGAGGAGCTCGTCTTATATAAGAGATACATAGACGATCTCTTCTTTGTATGGGCGGGCAGTGAGGCCTCTTTGATATCATTCGCTAATGGACCTAACACCAATGAGAATAACATCAGGCTTGAATTCAGTTGGAGCCAGGTAAAGATCCACTATTTGGATGTGGAAGTCATGGTTCAGGGTACCAAGTTGGTATCATTGGCCTATTTCAAGCCAACGGATCGCAACGGGTATTTACCCGTGCACAGCGGACATCATAACACATGGCTTAGGAATATTCCCAAAGGGCAGTTCCTTTGTGTGAGAAGGAACTGCACGGCGGACTCTGATTATCAGCAACAAGCCATGGTAATTAAGAAACGGTTCTGTGAAAAGGGCTATGAAACAAAGCTTCTGGAAGAAACCATGAACGAAATAGGTAAAATTTCACAGAGGGAATGCCTAGGAGAAAAAATAGGTACACCTAATGAGAGACATCAGTGGGGATTCATATCTGATTTCAATATCCAACATAAGGAGGTTGAACAAATTTTCCGTAATAATTGGAATATCCTGCAGATGGATAAATTCATTGGTAAAATTATTCCGGAAAAACCGGTGTTTATCTAACGGAAAGCTCCGAGCTTTGGAGATAGACTGGTTAAAAAAGTCTTGGATCCACCGGTGAGACCCAAGTTTTTTTGGGACAACAGAGTGGGTTTCTACGCATGTAGGCATTGTAAGGCTTGTAGGCAGGTCAATATTCACTTGAGGGGCTATACGTCCTTTACATCTATGGCCAATGGGCGTTCTTTTGAAATCCAGGACTTGATCACCTGCAGATCGACTCATGTGGTGTATGGCCTCCAGTGTCCCTGCGGGTTGATATATATTGGTCGGACCAAGAGGACTTTGGGTAAAAGAGTCTCGGAGCACATAGGGAACATCATAAAGGGTTACAAGTACCATAGTGTTCCTTTGCACTTTAAACACCATCACAACAAGGACCCCTCTGGTTTGCGTTTTTGGGGGATCGAGAAGGTGGATCAAGTGTGGAGGGGCTCCAATCGGGTCAGGGAGCTCTCCAAGAGAGAAACCTTCTGGATCTACCAGACCAACGCACTGGTCCCTAATGGTATGAACGTGGAGTTAGAAATCAATTGCTTCATTAGCGATTACTAGTCGAAATGGGACTAGGTAACCATGTTTTTAAAAAAATGAGTGGAGGTGATCTGCCCATAGGTTCCAGTTTAATCAGTATTGTATTTCTTGATTTAAAAGCACCTGGGCTGGTGGTTTGTGTCTGTTTTAATGTAAAATATTTTTCTACATAGATTTATTCAAATTTTATTTGGGTTTTTATCCGATTCCACCATTGGATTATAGTAAATGGTTTTATGAGATTTTATTTGAGGATTTGTATTTATCAGATTTTTTATCAGATTTTATTTCATTGGTTTTAACTAATTCTATGTACCTTTAGATTTTCTGCTATTCTTGAGATATATAAAACTCCGCGCAAAAGGACTCTAGTGGGATATGCCCAGAAATTCTGCAAAGAAAATATGTCCCAGTGACAAGTGTGTGGGGTAAATATAATATATAGATAATGTGTATAAGTGTAGGCTGCAGCCTCCCTGAATATTAGTCCGGGGACTAAATATAAAATGGATAAAAGATAGGGTGTTGGCGCTGCCTATTTAAAAAACAGTAGAAATGTATAAACTGTAAATGCAATAAAGTGACAGTGACAAATAATTTAGCGTAAATATTGCATGCTAAAACATAACTCAATACAAATGAGTGCTAATCTAAATAAAAATGCTTAGCAGATAAAGTGCTTATCAAATAAAGTGTTGTAGTGCACGTGCAAAGAAATCCCAACTATATCATATAGTATATAGAAAGTGCTGTAAAGAGCTGGAGAAAGAACTAATATACAAAGGATAGGTATACAAATACCAAAGAAATATAATAAAATGAAAACACAATCAGAATGGTGTTGGTGTACAAATAGAATATACTAAAAGGAAACACAATCCAAATGGTGCTGGTGTGCAACCAATCTGTGAATAGTCCCAACACAATCCAAATAGTGCTGGTGTGCAACCAATATGTGAATAGTCCCAATGATGGAATTTTTGTAGTCCAGTGACTGAGTATATTGTGCAGGAAAAAAATTTTATATATGGGTGGTAGGTGACAATCACTGTATTCAAAAGGGTGACCCCGTGCCGTGTGGTAGGGTGCTGCGTGGTCCTTTCTGGTGAACAAAGCTCGCTTACCAGAAGCACCCACCCCACACAGGGGTATAAGGCGGGTGTATAAGGATCAAGGGTCTCGGTGTCTCCCCTCCTCCTGGGTCGATGGGTCCCTGAAGTGGTCCCTGGGGTTCTAGCTGGAGGTATCCCTGGGGTATTAGTGGATCCTACTATTCTCCTATAGGCTGGGGATGGTCCGAGAGGTCCGCCAGATATAGCTCATAGCCGTATACCAAGGGATGATAGATAGACAAGGCACATAGCGTAATACTGTCTAGGAGGTTTATTCAATGTAAAACAGAAAGGTACTCACAATCAGAAAAAAGTAAACAGGCACAGGTACGAGTGTGGAGCGCGGTGTGGTCCAAGCCTCGTTCTCTGTGTGCAGGAACCGGAAGTGACGCGACACGCCGTACGCGTTTCGTAATCAATACGTCCTCAGCAGCGTCGGTACACTTCCGCCATGGTCCCTTATAACTACATGCGGTAGCTAGGCAACAGATTAAACACAGGTCGGTGAACCCTGGAAAGAACCCGGAAGGAAGCTCCAGGGCATCGGCTACAGTAATATGGCGATCAAGGAAGGCTATAACAGAATAAACTTTTTTAGTATCGCCAATCGGTTATGTGTACTAGCCAAATATATGTAATATATACCGAACCTGGGTAATTTGTTTTGTTATATTATTCCACTGCTAATCGCATGTAGATAGTCTGGGAAGTGACATACATCGTAAATACTAGACAAAATATATATCTAAAACATATTAACCCTATGTAAACTCTAATTAAACAATAAAAAGGTGTGAATAAAAAAGTCTATATAAAAAAGAGTGAATGTTTATTATAAAAAGAAGTGAATAATTTTGTGTAAAAAGGGAGAAAATTTGGAAGGCCATCTAGTGGTATATAATGAGAATACACGTGATGTAAAAGGCTAGAGAGGGAAGTAGCCATTATTTAGAAATTGGTGGAAAAAATGGACAAAGGTAATAGTATTTGAATCGTCAAGGACAAGGTATTTATAAATTGGAGTGCGGTGAAAGTGGTGAATAAATTTATTTAAATTATGGCATCTCAGATTTGTAATATATGTGTATTTCTGGTAACAAGATATTATGAAGGGAACTAGTAACATAGGATGATTCTATAACAATGGGTGAGGTGGGCATTAAATTATTAATATAAATAATTATTAATAAATAATAAAAAAGGATATATGGCATGGTGACTATAAAATTGTTTACTGAAAGATGTTCGATTTTTATAAAATATATATGTTAAAAATATTGAAATTATTATAAAAATATTGAAATTATTATAAAATTATTATAAAAAAGAGAGAGGGGGGGTGGACCGACTAATAGAACCGACTAATAAAACCAATTGATAGAGCTCGGAGTGTTTTGGAGGTTAAAAATTAGAGATAAAACAATTAAGATCGATGTCTAAGTTAAGGCCTTTGGGCTGTAGTGTATTGAGTCTATATATCCAGAAAGTTTCATTTTTGGAGATTTTAATCTTCTTGTTTTCTCCTCGCCAATGTGCAGCTATGGTATCGATCCCATAGAAGATAAGTCCACTTGGATTTTTATTGTGTTTTTCTGCGAAATGTCTGGATAGACTATGTTTTGGGAAGCCTTTTCGTATATTCTTGATGTGCTCTCTGATCCTGACGAATAAAGGTCTTGTTGTCCTGCCCACGTATTGCAGCCGGCACGGGCACTCAACGACATAGGTTACATGATCTGTGCGACAAGTGATTAGTTTATTAATGTGAAATTCTTCTCCACTGGCTCTGGATTTAAATTTGAGTGTTTTCCTTGGTTGTCGTCTATTCGTTTTGCATGGTAAACATCTATTGCATCTCACAAAACCTTTAAGGTCTTTGAATAATTTAACTGTCTGTGGAGGGTCAATTACATTGTGTACTAGTTGGTTCCGAAGTGAGGGTGCCCTTCTATAAATGAATGTAGGTTTATTCGGTAGTAATTTTGATAGAGTTCTGTCTGACTTGAGTATTGGCCAGTATTTTTTAATGATACGTTCTGTGTCTCTAAAATTCTTGTGGAACCCCGTGATAAAAGCTGTATCTCTCTTATTGTTGTGTGTGTGGTTCTTTTGTGACAATAAATCTTCTCTATTCATTCTTCCAACTGTTTCTCTGGTTTTGAGTAGGGTTTCCTTGTTGTATCCTTTCTCTTCGAATCTTTGTAGTAGTATTGAGGATTGTGTCATGTAATCTTCATAGTTGTCGCAATTGCGTCTCATACGGATAAATTGACCCTTAGGGATGTTTCCTTTCCAATTCGGATGGTGACAACTGGTATTGGGTATGTAACCATTTCTGTCAGTGCTTTTAAAAAAAGTTCTGCTCTTTAACATCTGTTGGTCTTTAAAAATTTGTAAATCGAGAAAGTTAATTTGTTCTTGACTCCAGTTGCCCGTAAATTTTATCCCGTAGGGGTTATTATTAAGAGTGGAGAAGAATTCTCGCAAAGTGTCTTCAGTGCCATTCCAAATTATTACGATATCATCAATGTATCGTCTGTAAAAGGCTAATTCAGGAAATTGTTGGTTATATACGGCATTCTCTTCAAGCATGTCCATTAAAAGGTTGGCGACGCTCGGTGCATACTTAGCACCCATAGCTACTCCTTTCGTCTGCAGGTAGTACTCACGATTATACCAGAAGAAATTGTGGGACATTGCCAAATCAAGGCCTTCCATGACCCTCTCCGATAGTTAGGTCTAGACCTTCCATACTTAGTACACCTAACTATAATAGGTTCCAAATACCCACACGAAATAGATACTCCCCTCTGGAGAGAAGGGACAATTTTACTCCGACCAGGGACAGAAGAGATGATTTCACCCCGATTAGGGATGATTACGGAAGAACACAATATCACGAATCGAGAAATTTTTTTCAGGGAGGCCCCCGGCAAAGACCACCATCGTACGGGCCTCAACAAACTCAAGGCTGGCATCAACCTCAAGGAAGACCCAATTGGAGGGGCCCCCACCCACACAACAATTGGAACACCTACCATCCCCGGAATCGGAGACCTGCCCCACCCAGAGGAGGGGGAGGCTTTCAAGGACGACCCTGGAGAGGTCAACAACAAGGAGGATACATGAGACCACAATACCAGAACACACATTGGGAAGAAGGAGACGTACACGAGGAAAGAGGGGAGGCAAGAAGAAAAAGAAGACGCGAATTTTAGGACAAGGTATTTTTAATCTCACGGACATCGTTTTTACCCCAGATGAACTTTTTATTTTAGATCTCGGTCTAAAATTTGCACCTAACAAAGAGGTGGACCCTTTTGAGGTTTTTATTGATTTACATAGATTTTTAAGAAAAATTAAAATTAAGAAACATTTTAACTTAAAAGGCTCCACAACAATCCCAGATGATTCTAATTTTAAACACACAGGTCTAAGAAATAATTCGCTTTTTAACCCCAAAGTACCTGGTAGTGAATGTATTGGAGCATTCAAGAAGATGGTAGAGACAGACCTACGAAAAATTCAAACCAATAAGAAAAAGTTTAATTATATCCAACATACCATCAAACAGCTTGAAAAAAAGAAAAACATAGTTATTAGACCTGCAGACAAGGGTGGAGGCCTGGTTATATTAAAGAAAACCGACTATGAAGCGGAAATGCGAAATCTTTTACAGGTTCCAGACACTTACAAAAAACTAAAAGGCAACCCCACTAAATCATACAAAAAGAAACTGAAAGATTACATCAAGAAAGGGAAAGAAATTGGCATATTGAATAAAAAAGAGGCACAATATCTATTGCCACAATCTAGTAAAATACCAGTGGTATACTATTTACCTAAGATACATAAGGATGCCCAAAAACCCCCCGGTAGACCCATTGTGAGCGGGGTGGACTCACTACTATCTCGACTTGGTGAGTATTTGGACAGTTACCTCCAACCTGTCGTTAAAAAGGGGAAATCGTATTTAAAAGACAGCTCAGAATTGATCAAGACCCTTAAATCCATACCTATTCCAGAAAATTGCCTTTTAGCCACTATAGATGCGAACTCGTTATATACGAGCATCAACCAACCTGACGGACTGACTGCAGTAAGAAAGGCATTACATGAACAGAGTAATTTAAAACAGATCCAGATAGATTACATCATGGAAGGCCTTGATTTGGCAATGTCCCACAATTTCTTCTGGTATAATCGTGAGTACTACCTGCAGACGAAAGGAGTAGCTATGGGTGCTAAGTATGCACCGAGCGTCGCCAACCTTTTAATGGACATGCTTGAAGAGAATGCCGTATATAACCAACAATTTCCTGAATTAGCCTTTTACAGACGATACATTGATGATATCGTAATAATTTGGAATGGCACTGAAGACACTTTGCGAGAATTCTTCTCCACTCTTAATAATAACCCCTACGGGATAAAATTTACGGGCAACTGGAGTCAAGAACAAATTAACTTTCTCGATTTACAAATTTTTAAAGACCAACAGATGTTAAAGAGCAGAACTTTTTTTAAAAGCACTGACAGAAATGGTTACATACCCAATACCAGTTGTCACCATCCGAATTGGAAAGGAAACATCCCTAAGGGTCAATTTATCCGTATGAGACGCAATTGCGACAACTATGAAGATTACATGACACAATCCTCAATACTACTACAAAGATTCGAAGAGAAAGGATACAACAAGGAAACCCTACTCAAAACCAGAGAAACAGTTGGAAGAATGAATAGAGAAGATTTATTGTCACAAAAGAACCACACACACAACAATAAGAGAGATACAGCTTTTATCACGGGGTTCCACAAGAATTTTAGAGACACAGAACGTATCATTAAAAAATACTGGCCAATACTCAAGTCAGACAGAACTCTATCAAAATTACTACCGAATAAACCTACATTCATTTATAGAAGGGCACCCTCACTTCGGAACCAACTAGTACACAATGTAATTGACCCTCCACAGACAGTTAAATTATTCAAAGACCTTAAAGGTTTTGTGAGATGCAATAGATGTTTACCATGCAAAACGAATAGACGACAACCAAGGAAAACACTCAAATTTAAATCCAGAGCCAGTGGAGAAGAATTTCACATTAATAAACTAATCACTTGTCGCACAGATCATGTAACCTATGTCGTTGAGTGCCCGTGCCGGCTGCAATACGTGGGCAGGACAACAAGACCTTTATTCGTCAGGATCAGAGAGCACATCAAGAATATACGAAAAGGCTTCCCAAAACATAGTCTATCCAGACATTTCGCAGAAAAACACAATAAAAATCCAAGTGGACTTATCTTCTATGGGATCGATACCATAGCTGCACATTGGCGAGGAGAAAACAAGAAGATTAAAATCTCCAAAAATGAAACTTTCTGGATATATAGACTCAATACACTACAGCCCAAAGGCCTTAACTTAGACATCGATCTTAATTGTTTTATCTCTAATTTTTAACCTCCAAAACACTCCGAGCTCTATCAATTGGTTTTATTAGTCGGTTCTATTAGTCGGTCCACCCCCCCTCTCTCTTTTTTATAATAATTTTATAATAATTTCAATATTTTTATAATAATTTCAATATTTTTAACATATATATTTTATAAAAATCGAACATCTTTCAGTAAACAATTTTATAGTCACCATGCCATATATCCTTTTTTATTATTTATTAATAATTATTTATATTAATAATTTAATGCCCACCTCACCCATTGTTATAGAATCATCCTATGTTACTAGTTCCCTTCATAATATCTTGTTACCAGAAATACACATATATTACAAATCTGAGATGCCATAATTTAAATAAATTTATTCACCACTTTCACCGCACTCCAATTTATAAATACCTTGTCCTTGACGATTCAAATACTATTACCTTTGTCCATTTTTTCCACCAATTTCTAAATAATGGCTACTTCCCTCTCTAGCCTTTTACATCACGTGTATTCTCATTATATACCACTAGATGGCCTTCCAAATTTTCTCCCTTTTTACACAAAATTATTCACTTCTTTTTATAATAAACATTCACTCTTTTTTATATAGACTTTTTTATTCACACCTTTTTATTGTTTAATTAGAGTTTACATAGGGTTAATATGTTTTAGATATATATTTTGTCTAGTATTTACGATGTATGTCACTTCCCAGACTATCTACATGCGATTAGCAGTGGAATAATATAACAAAACAAATTACCCAGGTTCGGTATATATTACATATATTTGGCTAGTACACATAACCGATTGGCGATACTAAAAAAGTTTATTCTGTTATAGCCTTCCTTGATCGCCATATTACTGTAGCCGATGCCCTGGAGCTTCCTTCCGGGTTCTTTCCAGGGTTCACCGACCTGTGTTTAATCTGTTGCCTAGCTACCGCATGTAGTTATAAGGGACCATGGCGGAAGTGTACCGACGCTGCTGAGGACGTATTGATTACGAAACGCGTACGGCGTGTCGCGTCACTTCCGGTTCCTGCACACAGAGAACGAGGCTTGGACCACACCGCGCTCCACACTCGTACCTGTGCCTGTTTACTTTTTTCTGATTGTGAGTACCTTTCTGTTTTACATTGAATAAACCTCCTAGACAGTATTACGCTATGTGCCTTGTCTATCTATCATCCCTTGGTATACGGCTATGAGCTATATCTGGCGGACCTCTCGGACCATCCCCAGCCTATAGGAGAATAGTAGGATCCACTAATACCCCAGGGATACCTCCAGCTAGAACCCCAGGGACCACTTCAGGGACCCATCGACCCAGGAGGAGGGGAGACACCGAGACCCTTGATCCTTATACACCCGCCTTATACCCCTGTGTGGGGTGGGTGCTTCTGGTAAGCGAGCTTTGTTCACCAGAAAGGACCACGCAGCACCCTACCACACGGCACGGGGTCACCCTTTTGAATACAGTGATTGTCACCTACCACCCATATATAAAATTTTTTTCCTGCACAATATACTCAGTCACTGGACTACAAAAATTCCATCATTGGGACTATTCACATATTGGTTGCACACCAGCACTATTTGGATTGTGTTGGGACTATTCACAGATTGGTTGCACACCAGCACCATTTGGATTGTGTTTCCTTTTAGTATATTCTATTTGTACACCAACACCATTCTGATTGTGTTTTCATTTTATTATATTTCTTTGGTATTTGTATACCTATCCTTTGTATATTAGTTCTTTCTCCAGCTCTTTACAGCACTTTCTATATACTATATGATATAGTTGGGATTTCTTTGCACGTGCACTACAACACTTTATTTGATAAGCACTTTATCTGCTAAGCATTTTTATTTAGATTAGCACTCATTTGTATTGAGTTATGTTTTAGCATGCAATATTTACGCTAAATTATTTGTCACTGTCACTTTATTGCATTTACAGTTTATACATTTCTACTGTTTTTTAAATAGGCAGCGCCAACACCCTATCTTTTATCCATTTCTGCTATTCTTGATTCATGCGATTTCATCTATATAAAACATGTAAGATGATATATTGTAGTCATTGTAGCCATAGAGATGGCACATCAGCACAAATAGGTATTAACTACAGCCCGGGACCCTCACTTAACTGGCTGTTCTTTATGGCAATGAATTTATTATAGGGTAAAAGGGCCGAATAATAGGGGCTGTAGTTTTATATATTTTGTGCAAATAACCAATAGTAATTTTCCATGCAATGTTAATGTAAGCATATATAGATGTATGTTTGCTGCAGTTTCTTGGATAAAATTGTTTTTTGCCTTGTATTTCTGTATAATTATGCTATTTGGCATGTCATTTTTTTGGGGGGGAGCGGGTACCTAGTTTTGACAGGTACCCGCTTCCACTTCCGCTTGGGCCGCCTATGTCGCTGACTGGCCGTGAATCTATGGAAGGAACGGCACACCGACCCGGGAGCAGCACCTCTCCCCTGGGTCCAGTATTCTTGCTTGTCTCGTGGCATCTGCTCCGCTCTCAGGTAGCCCCTTGGTGTCCTTTTCCTTCAAAGCATACCAGGGTGTGCAGTCCTCCTGTCCCTATAGAGAGGCTGTTTAGTGATGGGGACTACATGTCCCAAGATAAATTTCTGCTCTTGCAGCTTTGGCTCTTGATTGGCTCTCTCTCTCCCTCTGCCAATAAGAAAACAGGGGAGGGGGCAAGGCTGGCGATCCATGCCGATTCATGCCTTTGTCAACCCGAAGTGCGGGGGCCGCGGGGCACCAGCTACAGTTGTGTTTTTACTCATAAGTGGACATGAAAGAGGGTAGCAGAAGAGTTACAAATAGCGTAATTCCGTTTATTAAAATATTTAATAAATTAAAAATAGTTGCAATCACTTTTACATAAAGCAATCTAAGCAAAAAGCCGAACCAGAAGTTCGCATCAGCGTGCGGCTCACCGGCCGAAATGACATTACCACCTGCTGTCAACTGACGCATTTCATCCCTTCCACAGGGCATTATCAAAGGTCTTAAAAAGAGTTGGGAATTTGGGTGCAGATTTCTAGCAAGGTGAGTCAGTGGGAGGTAAAAGACATTGGTTGCTGCATATAACAGGCTTATAACTAAGATCATAATCTGTTTTCGTTGCATTGCCGTCATTCTTCTGCTTTCATACCCTAGAATTTAGCATGACTCCTAATTTTCAGAAAGGAAACTAGAAGTGACTCAGGATAATGACATTACAGGGAAAATACACCATGTCCTCTAATAATATCTACAGATGACAAAGGACCGGCCGCCCCCACCCCGTCCCTGCATTTGTGATGTGAAGCCCTGGCATTTCCTGTTTATAACATATTTTGCTGGGTTAATGACCCAAATAAATCCTTCACAAATTAGTTTGGAGGAAAGAACAACATTATAAGCTTCCAGGAATCCACATTTGCCTTTTCTATGATCTCCTTAAAAAGACATAAGGAAAAAAGACTATTGTGCATAACATGGGCCATACATGACCGTAACCTGTATTATTACCAAAGGGCTTCTTTGTTTTATGCATATTTTTTTTCAAATATTTTATTTAATTCAGGAAAAAGCAGATCCAAAACGTTACATCAATAGTATATAAGCAGAAACATATCCGATTGCATAGTATCAAACATGTTCAATCTGTAAGTCATTACTGGAAATACATAAACTTCAAGGAATCATCATCATAGTCTTTTAAGTATGGATTTATCATCTCTGCACATATCCTAAGAGGTAAACCACTCATAGAGAGGTGTGCAGCTTCCCACTCTTTTTACATTTTTATATAGGAGCAGAGAATTAAAGATAAAATAGAGAAAGCTAGTGGAAGAGGGAGAGAAAGAAAGAAAAAAAAGGGGGGAGGGGGAGAGGGGGTTGAGCAGAAAAGGGAGAGAGGGGGGAAAAGTTGTAGTTTGAGGGGATATCTTGAGCCATTACAATATGGATATTCATACCGGCGGAGCCTGCTGACTGACATTAGGGAGATCTATCCACACGGGGCTGTCATGAGGAATAGGGGGGTGCCGGGTGAGTGTCTATGTCCTGGAAAACTCGTCTGTTTTACATGATATGCAAATGCAAAGCATTGAGCCTTCTGTTTGTTCTATTTTAGATTGCAGGGTTGGCGGTCCTGAGTGGAGCACTGCATCTGGACCATCTATATATATGGTCCTCCAGGGACCCTTGCATCTATCCTCCAGCTATTTACATCACCCCCTTAGTGGGTGGATTCTAGGACAATATGCCCCCGGACAATACCCCCCCCGGACAATATCCCCCCCCCGGACAATATACCCCCCGGACAATATCCCCCCTGGACATAATCCCCCCTGGACAACATCCCCCCGGACAATATCCTCCCTGGACAATATCCCCCTAGACCAGTGTTTCTCAACCTTTTTTCAGTCAAGGCACCCCTTAAAATTATGGACAATCTCGAGGCACACTCCAAAATTATGGACAATCTCGAGGCACCCTCCAAAATTAGTCTTGAGACATCCCATTCTAAAATGTAAGAACTATTCTGATAGTTTTACAGAATGCAGTAACATAATACATGTAGGACACCCATCATTAGAGGTGATTTATTCTTCCAAAGCAAATACACTTTTGCAAACGTACTGACTAGTATTCCAATGTTTCTCTTCTCCCTCAGTTTTGAGACCCCAAAGCTGATGGAGAGGGGCAAGGAAGGGTCAAACGAGGATGCTATGCAGGCAACTGACATCCTCCTGATCAACTGATGATGTCATTGGTCGTTAGGAGGCTTGCAGCTAGAAGGTTGTAATGGTGCACAATGAAAATGTGTGGCTTTGTGTAACCAAAAGGCAGGTTTTATCCACCCACCTGCTTGGATACAATTTTGGAGCAAATCGTAGGTATTTTGCCAAGGCACCCCTAAAGAAACCTCAAGGCATCCCAGTGTGCCTGGGCACCCTGGTTGAAAAACGCTGCCCTAGACAATATCCCCCTCTAACCCTAACCCTATGTCCAGGGGGATGTTTTCCGGGGGGATATTGTCCCGGGGGGATGTTGTCCCGGGGGGATTATGTCCAGGGGGATGTTTTCCGGGGGGATATTGTCCCGGGGGATATTGCCCGGGGGATAATGTCCGGGGGGGATATTGTCCGGGGGGATATTGTCCGGATACCAGTGGATGGCAGTCGGTATCTACTTCGTGGTATGAGTACTTATCTTTTGCATATATTTGTATAGGCCGGATTTCCATTGCTTCCCTTCTATTGGGTTTCTAGTCTTCATCCCTCTCTTTTCCCCTCCCCCCCCTCCTCTCCCTTTCCCCTTTTTTCCCCCTTTTCTCTTTTCTTATGTTCTTTGCTTGTTTGTTTATTCTCTCCCCTCTTTTTTCCACTTTTTCTCACTCCCCTCCTTTTCTCTTCCCTTCTGCAGCGGGATTTTATGATGGCCCCGTACCATATTATAATGGTCAATTTATTTTACCATCGAGTAGAGTCCCCCATGTCCGCCGGGGAGAGATTTTTGGCTGAACTGGTATGGGATTTGGTGACCTGTACTATCTCCAGGTGAGCCCAGACCTTTCCCCATTAATTCACATTTCTGTTTTTGTATTACCTGTAATCATTATTACTATATCTGCGTTGTGGATAGTACTTATTCATGTGCGGTCATCATTTCTAGAGTGTGCGTAGATCAATATCCTCCTGAAGAAGCGAATCATCCCCGGGAAACATGTAGAGGAATATACGCCTGACTATGAAACTCTGCGCTCTGTTTTGATTAATAAGTATTCACCTATATAAATGTGCTATGTATTGTTGTCGGTCGTTTGGTCCGTTTTAATGTAAATATGCTGTTTTGAATAAAATTTTATAAAATTTGAATATATATGAGTAGCTGTTGAACCAAGGTACCGTGAAAGTTCTATCATTTTTCCCCTCCCCCCCCCCTTCTCCTCTTGAGACTGTTTATATGGGGAGAACAGTCTCTGGTTTCCCTCCCCCCTCCCCCTTTTTTGCAATTAGACGTTTTGGATGTTGGTACCTATTATCCCCTTATCTACTTCAGGCACATTGATGTTAATAGATATTCAAAGAATATTTGCTGGTGGGTAAATTATGGACCCAAAAGAGCTTTTCCCTCTTCAAGCAGTTGTATACCCCACTTGGTGATTTTTACCCAATAATAAGGGCTATCTGTAAGTAAAATTAATATCTCCTAAACCTACACGACTTAGGAGATATTCACCCTACATGCAGCCGCTGACATCAGAAGCGCATGCGCTCTGAAGGTCCGGCGTATTGTGCCGGAATTTCAGAGCTCCTTGCCAGAACGGAGGGCTCCCACGCCGTGTGCGACGTCATTGCAGCTCCAGCCACTCACAGAACCGGAGCCAGCAAACCCGGAAGAAACGCCGGGGGAACATTTCAGCCCCCTCAGCGGTGACCGGGCACCGCTGTGGGGGCTTAGTTCTAAGGCAAGTATTTCATAATGTGCTGGTATGTGATACATACTAGCACATTATGCTATTGTCTTGCAGGTTTTTTTTTTTGTTCAGCGGTTTACTACTGCTTTCAGAGAAGACAAACATATTCTGTAGTCCCCAGGTCTTGGAGTACTGTTCATGTTTATGTTTCTTTTCTCAGAGAATAGGTGCTGGAACTCCACCCTTCTGAGCCACCCCTTGACTCCACCCCCTACCCACCTCCGAGCATCGTTCCTTGGTTCCACCCGTTACTTGTTTGACAGGGGTACAATTTCTGCCATGGCTAAAAAACTATAGTATCGCAGGCGTTGCATGTTGGGAAAAACCTTGTTTGATATTTTTTAAGTAGGGGGGCCCTGTCGAGTAGGCTGTATGGGGCCCAGTGATTTCTATCAGCAACCCTGCCTCCTGGGTCCCAACATCCACTCGATAGAAACGATTGAACGTATTCACCGATGACCAGGTTGCGGCCTTGCAAATCTAAGCCATAGAGGCTTGATGGCGATGTGCCCAAGAGGCACCTACTCCTCTGGTAGAATGTGCCTTTACAAGAAAAGGTGGAACCTTCCCTACAAAACCATACGTCTGGGTAATAACCTGGCGAATCCAAGAAGAAATCGTAGACTTAAGCCCCGTACACACGATCAGATTATTAAAAGATCTGTCGTTCATTTTTTGTGGCATGCTAGTCTGATGTGGAAAGTGAAGAGGTTTTTTTCATACGAATTTTCCCGTACGACAGAATTCTACTTCAGAAGTGATGTCATGTGTTGGATTGCTTTGTATGTGTTCTTTCGTCTCTGAACATGCCTAGTCTTGCTCTTAAGATTTTTTTCTGTCGAAATCTGTACTAATGAGACGAAAATCGGACGTTGTATTACGGACAACAAAAATTTTATAGCCTGCACATCAGGATTTTGTCAGCCGAAAAGTCGGAGTTGGCTGTCGAAAGCACCATACTAACAATCCAAAAATCGGCAGATCGGTCGTCGGATGAAATTTCCCTTCAGATTTTCTTATCGTGTGTATGGGCCTTTAGATACTGCCAAACCCTTTCTGGGCCCTTCTGCAAAAACAAGCTCTTGGTCTTACGAATCCGAGTTAATTTCTGTAAGTAAAACTTAAGTGCACGCACTACATCAAGAGAATGTAATAACTTTTCCTCCTGTGAATGAGGATCTGGAAAAAAAGAAGGTAGTATAATGTCCTGATTCAAATGAAAGGCGGACACTACCTTGGGCACAAAACCTAGGTGTTGATGTACAATCACCCTATCTTGATGAAATATCAAAAATGGCTCTTTACAAGAAAGAGCTGCTAGTTCCGATACTCTTCTAGCCGAAGTTATCGCAATCAAAAAGACCAGTTTTCTGGTCAAAAGAACCAGGGGCACTTGCCCTAGAGGCTCAAAAGGCTGTTTTTGCAAAATTACCAACACCAAAGTCCCACAGACACAATGGTGGCTTCACAGGTGGAAGCAAACATAACATTCCCTGGATGAAGGTCTAAACCAATGCATGGGAAGCGATCGGTTCCTGGAAGAAAACCGATAAGGCTGAAATCTGCCCCTTGATAGTGCTCAAGGCTAACTTCATATCTACCCCTGCTTGAAGGAAAGCTAGAATTCTTGCGATGATATATTTGCGGTGATGCCATTTCCTGGCTTCACACCAGGCATTGTAGGATTTCCAGACCCTGTAATAAATGTTTCTAGAGATTCTAGAGAGCTAGAGGTTTCCTAGCGTTTATCAGTGTATGAACTGCAGGGCCAGATACACCGTGCTCCTTCAAGATTAAGGCTTCAATAGCCAAGTTGTAAAATTTAGAGACTATACAGCAGGGTGGAATATCAGACCTTGAGAGAGTAGGTCTGGTTGCAGTGGAAGGGCCCAAGCCCTCATTACTGCCAACCTCTGGATTTGTGCAAACAAAACCCTCCTCAGCCATGCCAAAGCTACCAGAATTACTGTTTTTTCCTCTAGCTGGATCCTGCGCAACAGATGCGGTATCAGCTGCACCGGAGGAAAGGCATACAGTACATCAGGGAATACTCCTCCCAAGGAGTCACCAAAGCATCCACTCCGACTGGGAGTGGATCCCTAGTCCTGGACACAAATCTCTTCAACTTGTTGTTGAACCTGGATGCCAACAGTTCTACGTCTGGGACCCCCCCCCCCCCCCAGCATAGGCAGATTGATTGAAAAATCTTGGGGTGTAAGGACCATTCCCCCAGAAACATCTGTTGAGGACTCAAAAAGTCTGCCTGCCAGTTCTCTATTCCTGGAATAAAAATTGCTGTCAGGCATGGCACAAACATCTCTGCCCAAGACAGGATAAAATCCACCTCTTTCTGGGCTGACCGACTCTTTGTGCCTCCTTGATGGTTGATATAAGCCACAGCTGTGGCATTGTCGGATTGTACCCTGACAGAGTGACCCCGAAGCCTGGATGTCCAGAATTTCAAAGCCCGACTGACTGCTCGGCTTTCCAAAATGTTGATGAGGAGACTTTTCTCTACCCAAGACCATTTCCCCCTGGACAGTGGCTTCCTCTATAACCGCTCCCCAGCCAGAGAGACTGGCATCTGTAGTCACTAATTTCCAGGTCACTGGAAGAAAGGATTTTTCTTTCTCCAGATTTCTGGTCAACAACCACCAATTTAGACTCTGACGTACTCTTGGTACCAGAGACATGGACCGGTCCAGAGACTGAACTTTTCTGGTCCAGGTAGACAGAATTTTGTTCTGTAAGGGTCTGGCATTGAATTGAGCATAGGGTATTGCTTCAAATGCGGACACCATCTTCCCCAATAACTTCATGCAAAGACGTTTAGAAGGATATCTCAGCCTTACAAGGGACCAAACCTGATCCTTTAGGTCTGTGACCTTTCTTGCCAGCAAAAATATCTTTGCCTGTGCTATATCCACAAGAAGACCCAGATATTCCAGGCGCTGGACCGGCTGTAATGCTGACTTTACCAGGTTCAGTATCCAACCCAGACGTTCTCGGAACTGCACTGTCTGGTGGACATTTTGGCTTAGACCTGAAGCCGATCGATCTATTAGTAATAGATCGTTCAGATATCCTATTATGGATATCCCTCGGGAACTTACAACAGCCAATACTGGAGCTAGGATCTTTGTGAACACTCTTGGAGCTGTGGCTAACCAAAGGGCAAGGCAACAAACTTAAAATGGTGGTTCTTTATTGCAAAGCGTAGGAACCTTTGATGAGCCTGGAATATAGGCACGTGAAGATATGCATCCTTGATGTCTATGGATCAAAATTCCTCTCCCTGCAGGGAGGCTATGACTGAACGAATTAACTCCATATGGAAAGTAGGAATGTTCAGAAACTGGTTTAAAGCTTTGAGATCCAGAATAGGTCTCACATCCCCGTTTGGTTTGGGGACTACGAACAGGTTTGAGTAAAACCCCTTGAACTTTTCATCCTCTGGAACCTCTATTATCACTTTTTGAGCCTTCAGCTGGTCCAATGCCAGAAAGAGAGACCTTCTTTTTAGGGAGTCTGTCGGTATATATGACCTTATAAACTTGGGGGGGGGGGTACGGGAACACCCGAAATTCCAGTTTGTACCCCTGTGAAATGGTGGAGATAACCCAGTTGTCTAGGATCAATTCCACCCAAACTTTTGAGAACTGCCGCAGCCTTTCCCCCACCCATGTGAGTGGGGGCGCCCCTTCACAGAGAGGGCTTAGCAGGAGACTTGGCTGGATTCTGGGCCCAGGGCTTTTTCTGACCCTGCCCTGAAGGCTTGGTTCCGGATCCAGATGGTTGAGGCCGTCGCCACTGTCTGGAAGTAGAAGCACTGGTAGTATGAGTGCTGGGGATTTTGAAAGAAGGACGCTTGCTCTTCCTTTTTACGAGATTTTTTGGATCTACTTATCCAGATCATCACCAAAAAGGCGTTCTCCCTGAAAAGGGAAGCCAGACAGTAACTTTTTACATGGTAATTCCGCAGACCAATTATTTAACCAAAGGATTCTGCGCATATGCACTGATATCAGAGCAAATCCTGACATTTGCCTTATGGAGTCCGTAAGAGCATCCACTGCAAAACATAAAGTATGAGTTAGATCTGACAGATCCTCCATAGACTCTCCTTGAGAAGGAAATGTCTTGGACACTTGCTTCAAACGGTCTTATAAAGACTGACAAACTCCTATGGCCGCTACTGCTGGTTGTATCGCAGAACCTGTGACCGCAAAGGAGGCTTTCAATAAAGATTCCAACTTTTTATCTGCTGGATCCTTCAAAACCTGGGCATTATCCACAGGACAGGTCAACTGTTAACCGCAGAAATAGAAGCATCCACAGTGGATATATTCCATTTCTTAGTAAACTTTTCCTCTATAGGATACAATAATAAAAACCTTTTAGGAGGAAAAAAAGTCCTATCAGAATGGTCCCAATCTTTATACATTTCTTGCTCCAAGAGCGGATGTATGGGAAACATCTGAGGACTATGAGTAGGGCGCAAGGAGCCTAGAGAGGAAAAAGAGACTTCAGCTGTCTCTAGGGGAGGAAATTTGTATCCAGACCAGACCATTTTAGTAAGAGACTGAATGAACAATCTCTGGGCCTGAGAGGTACATAGAGACTCCTCTGACTCTAACTCCCCAGAAGTGGAAACCTCAGCTTGACCTTCCGTAGAGTCACCAACAGCTACTTCTTCCACATCCTCTGTCCAATCCTGAACTAACTCAGGCGGTGGCTCAGGTGAGGGAGATCTATCACGTTTCTTCCCTTGATATGCTGCAATGATACCAGCAATCCTACCCTCAAGGCTGGCCAATGCCACAGCCAAATCGTCCTTAGTGATGTAGGTTGCAGCAGAAGTACTAGGAGTAGCGACTATGCCTGACAACCGTAATGCCTCAGATTGGCAAGATGCCTCTGGCTCTTCAGGAGTAGACACAGTGGAAACACGGCTATGACCTTCAAGGCCTGACGGTGGCATCACAGTGCCTTTTACAACTGTGCCCCCCCTTGGCCCTTTTTCGAGCAGACATTGCTTTAAGGAAAGAAAAACTTGAGGTACTATCTTTAAGGGTACTCAAGGCTTGTGCCAAGCTTATACAGCCTATTGCACACAGCACTGGTCATCCCAAGATACAAGACCTGTTTGTGCCAATAACATACACCCAAAGTGACTCACGCAAGCCAGCTGCTGCTGCTGCTCTGTGTCCCCTTTAGCCTCTGACAGAGGCTAGTGTGTTGTAAACAGTTCCTTGCGGAACGTGCCCATTTATGCTGTATCGCGCATGCGCGGCGTGGTGCGTGGCGTCTAGGTGCATGCCATTGCGTATGAACACGCCCTCCAAGCCTGTACTTAAAGATTCCCGCGTGCGCGCGAATAGGCCTACGCCATAGACACTCGATCAAGGCAGAGACGAACATGCGGACCCTTATGCACCAGGGCGAAAACAACAACAACCATATGGGATGAGAGCAGCTTAGGCTGAATCTTGTTTGTCACATCTGATTCCTTTCAGGTAATCAGCTCAGGGTAGAAAAACACAATGTGATAATAATAGGCAAAAAAATAATGATTTAAATCAAGTTTTGCAACAATCCCACAACTGCCTCAACAAGATGTAACTTGTAAGCATAACATCCATAGTCTCATTGAGGGACACATATGGCACATGGTCTCTGTTATCTTATTCAAAGGAACAGTGCATAAAATATTTACAATTTGCAATTATGCAAGCAATGTTTACCTTCAGTGCCGGTTCACACTATAGCGTGTGCGGTGATCACATGTAATATCAGAGCGCACTGCTCCTTCATTACATGCGATCGGATGTGCAGTGCGAATTCAGCCATACACTTTGTTTTGCTAAATTCGCACTGCACCCGCACAAAAGTCGCACATGACCCTTTTTTTCAGCCGCATCAGGATCGGATCGCACAGTTGTTCACACTTGTGCGATCCGATCCTGTGCGAACTGTCAGATCGCACTGCGATATGCGATCAAACTGGGGGTGTCGTTAACATCTAATTGACACCCCCTGCGTATCACATATGGCAGTGTGCACTGCCAGATGTGCGTTTGCGATGCGGGAACATGCTGCGAATTCTCAGCCTTCCTGCATCGCACAAGTGTGACCCAGCACTCAAGGTTTGCTGTATGTGTAAATATTTTAAATTTGACTCACCAGTCCAGCCGCAGGATTCTGCCAAAAAACACATGAAAAATGTACATAGTGAAAAATGCAGCTGCGGGAAAGTGAACAGAAATGCATGCTGGGGAAAAAAAATACGCAATGCGCATGTGGGGTCCCCAAACACAGCTAGGAAACATGTTTTGTCATGTAACAAATGCACCAAAACCTGCAGAGAAAAAAAAAAAAAGCAAAGCTTACCACCTAAAAAGTTGCAGGAGCTTCTTTTGGTGCTTTTTTGGCATGTAGGAAAGCCCATTCAAGTGGGTGGGCTGCCCTATGCTGTAGTGCGAAAAGTGCGCCAAAAAGAGCACAAAATAAACGCTTATTAGTGCAACACTCATTGTGTGAATGAAACGTAACATTTTCAGAATGAGAGTTTGGCAAACCAGTCTTTTTTCCAATTAATTTTCAGGCCTCTTTCACACCTCAGCGTTTTGTAGCTTGAAGTTCCAAAATGCTGGAGGAGAAAAAAAAATCAATTATCCTCTATGGAGACGGTTCACATCCCCACTCCAAGTTGCCTGAAGTCAAACGCCTGAAGCTCAAAAAGGTTCCGAAGCTTTTTCTGTAGCTTGAATCGGGCATATTTGAACGGTTTTGGGGCGTTTTTATTCCCAAAGAAATGACTGCAAATGCATCATTTGTACGCATTCATATGTTTCGTCGTGCATATTTGCGCGTTTTTTCTGCTCAAATAAGCCTCGGTTTCCACTAGTGCGGCTACGAAGTCGTGCTACTTCTAGCACGACTTCGTAGCGAAAGTAAACCGCGGCTTCAGTTAGACTTGTCCCTCATATATAGAGGGAAGTCGCGCTCAAAAGTAGTACACGATTTACTTTTGAGGTCGCGGCAACTGAAGCCGCGGCAGTGGAAACGGGCCCCATTGAAAACAATGGGTTTTGACTTGCTGTGCACCGCAAGTCGCACTAGTGGAAACCGAGCCTAAAGGATGTTAAATAAAATAGTAATAATATATGAATAAACAAATGTACTGTAAAATAAATACACAAATAACTTAAAGCCATCATGAATAAATAAATAAAATATTATGTTATAATTTGTAGCAGGATTTCCAGCCTTTGTGCTGGATGTGGGTCTGCCAGGCTTACCGCTAGCAACAACAGCACATTTAAGCATGTTCTCCCAAGTGTGAGCACTGAGACAAGAAACAGTCTGGCATCTTTGGGCTTTGTATTTATTTAGGAACTTGGATGGGAGAAGGGAATGAGCTGGTTAGCTGGCTCCTGGATCCCTCTGACCTCCTGGAGTGCTCTCCTATCCTAGGCAGACCCCGGGGCAGTTCACAATACTCACGACACTGCTTTCCTGGAAACTCCAACCCCAACAGCTCCACACGGTCCTCAGCACACTGGATCCCTCTCTGCAGCTCAGCGCAACCTTCCTCTAGGCCGACCGCCAAGGACACCTTTCTCATGCTGACAGTCGGGGAGACAGCTGCCACCTCCCTCCTGGGACAGTGCTTCCCATCAAAGACATCCTGTCATGTGCTCCCCTCAGACTTATATCCCCCTCCCAGGATGCATTGCGACAGAATCTGCCCTCTGGGATGGATACAAGCCCTGGTGTCCTATTGGTCAGGTTTCCTCCACTGTCCAATGAGATCCCACATTGGATACAGTGGGGAGACTCCCCAACTCAACAGTCACACCTGAGAACAATGACAGCCTAGCTGGACAATTGGACCCTGCTGATAAGTAGACAAGGTCTCCCCTATAGGTTACCTAGCACCTACCTAGGAGGGTGCTACAAATACATAAATAAATACCGTATTTATCGGCGTATAACACACAGCGGCGTATAACACGCACCTTCATTTTAAGAAGGAAGTTTCAGAAGAGAAACATTTTAAACAATTAAAAATAACAGTACACAGCCCCTTTTTAATTATACAGCCCCCCTTTACACTACACAGTTCCCCCTCATGCACAGTACATACCCCCTTTTATTATAATCCCCCTTTACACTGCACAGCCCCCATGCACTCCTAGGAGACCCCCAGTTTCCTGGGACAGACCTGCCAGCGTACTCTAAAGTAAAAAAAAAAAAAAAAAAAAATCACTGCCAGTCCCTTTTCATAGATGCTATCACGTACCTGGTGGAGACCAAGCTGTAGAGGGGGCTTCTCTTGCACCTCCTGTCCAACATCCCTGATAGAGATGACAGGCGGTGTAGGACACAGAGTGGCACGAGGGCCGGTATAGCAGGTGATGTCTGTGGATCACCGGATGAACACCTGAAACTGGAACTCGGTGATGCTGGATGAGAAGGCAGGAGCGAAATCGGAACACAAGCCAAGGGGTTGTCAACAGCCGGACAGCACGAGTACAGAAACGTGAGGCAGAAGCGGAGTCAGGATACAAGCCGAAGTCGGTACACAGTCTGGCAGCAAGGTACAAAGGCATAAGGCAAGGCAGGGTCAAAGACAGGCTGGGGTCACAAGGCAGGCAGGAATCCAAGGAGAGTCAAAAGGCAAGCCGGGTCGGTGTAACGGGAAATCCACAAGCAGGTCAGGGCACAGGTAAACAGGAACACAAGCTGAAAGACCACTCAGCAATGTGCTCCTGTCACCGCCTGGTATAAATAGGCCGTTTGGCGCCAATTGCGTGCGCACGTTGCGTACGCACGTTCGCGCGTCCGCGCATTGGCGCGTTCGCGCATTGGCGTGTTCGCGCATTGGCGCATGCGCATTCGCACATTGCTTCCCGTGTGCCTGGGCACGCGCACTGAGCGTCTCTTACAGATGCTTCCTACATTGTGTCAGAGTCACTTTAAATCTATGCCTCTACATACCTTGTTAGCTCCGTTCTTTCATGGCCAATTGTGTGACCGCTCCCCTATGACGTTTAATGGCCGGTCATGTGACCGCTCTCCTATTACGTTTAATGGCCGGTCATGTGACCGCTCCCCTATGACGTTTAATGGCCGGTCATGTGACCGCTCTCCTATGACGTTTAATGGCCGGTCATGTGACCGCTCTCCTATGAAGTTTAATGGCCAGTCATGTGACTGCTCTCCTATGACGTTTAATGGCCGGTAATGTGACCGATCTCCTATGACGTTTAATGGCCGGTCATGTGACCGCTCTCCTATGACGTTTAATGGCCGGTCATGTGACCGCTCTCCTATGACGTTTAACCACTTAAGCCCCGGAGGATTTGGCTGCTAAACGACCAGAGGGTATTTTGCGATTCGGCACTGCGTGACTTTAACGGACAATTGCGCGGTCGTGCGACGCTGTACCTAAACAAATTTGGCGTCCTTTTTTTCCCACAAACAGAGCTTTCTTTTGGCGGTATTTGATCACCTGTGCGATTTTTTTATCACGCGCTATAAACAAAAAAAGAGCGTAAATTTTGCAAAAATAGCAATATTTTTCCCTTTTTTTTATATGAAATTCCCCCCAAAAAAAATGTAAAAATCAAAATTTTTTAATATTTTCGGCCAATTTGTTTTATGCTACCTATGTTTGGTAAAAAAAATCACAAAAAGCGTATTTTGATTGGTTTGCGCAAAAGTTATTGCGTTTACTAACAAAGGGAAAGATTTTTGTCATTTTTGTTGTTTTTTTTTTAACGCGTAATGGCGGCGATCTGCGATTTTTTTTGCGGTACTGCGACATTGCGGCGGACAGATCGGACCCTTGACTGACATTTTTGACACTTTTGGGGTTACCAGTGACATTTCTACAGTAATCAGTGCTATATATATGCACTGTTACTGTAAAAATACACTGGTAGTGAAGGGGTTAACTTTATTTGAGAGGGAGGGGCTGTGTGTGTCCCTAGGGGCGTGATTCTAACTGTGATTGGCTGTGGCTTCAACTGTATGCAGAGTGATCAATGGATCTACATAGTAGATCCATGTGATCATCTCTCATACAGAGAGGAGAATGACAGGCAGCTTGTTTACACAAGCTGCCTGACTTTCTCCCTCTCCCCCGCCGATCGCAGAGTGGCCGGCGGCGATCGGGTCCGCCGGTCACACGCGCGGGGGGGTCCGTGACCACGCGGGAGCGGGAGCGCGCCTCCGGCGGCGCGCGCTCGCTCCCTAAACCCTCACAGGCGAGCGACGTAGACCTACGTCACTTTGCCTGTGAGGGGCTGACCGCCGCCGTAGATAGTCGTGCGGCGGTCGGCAAGTGGTTAATGGCCGGTCACGTGACCGCTCTCCTATGACGTTTAATGGCCGGTCATGTGACCGCTCTCCTATGACGTTTAATGGCCGGTCACGTGACCGCTCTCCTATGACGTTTAATTGCCGGTCATGTGATCCTCTCCTCCACCAATCTGAAGCTAGAGGAGAAGGAGCTGGAGGAGGAGAGCGGCCAGATAGAAGGAAGCTAACAAGGTATTTAGAGGCACCGTTTTTAAATTTCAGTGATATAACGTAGGAGAGATCTATAAAAAAGGGCTGGCGTGATTTTTTTCTTAACCACTTGCCGACTGCCGCACGACTTTATACTGCGGCAGTCAGCCTCCTACAGGCAAAGTGATGTATGGGTATGTCACTCGCCCACGAGCCTGTAGGAGGCGAGCGCGTGCCGCTGGTGGCACGCTCCCGCCCCCGCTTGTTCCCTGCCTTCCCCGCGCGTGTGACTGGCGGCTCCGATGTCCGCCGGCCACTCGCGATCTCCCTCAGGAGAGGGAGAAAGACAGACGGCTGATGTAGACACAGCCGTCTTTCATTCTCCCTTAGATCATGACAGAGGCTATGCGATCCTGCTATGTAAGATCGTATGTCTCTGTGATGATCTAACAAGCCACGCCCCCTGACAGTTAGAATCACGCCCCTAGGGACACACTTAATCCCTTGATCACCAATAACGTTAACCCCTTCCCTGCCAGTGTCATTTTTACAGTAACAGTGCATATTTATAGCACTGATTACTGTAGTAATGTCACTGGTACCCCCAAAAGTGTCAAAAATGTCAGTCAAGTGTCCGATCTGTCCGCCGCAATGTCGCAGTCCCGCAAAAAAAAAAGGCAGATCGCCGCTATTACTAGTAAAAAAAAAAACAATAAAAATGACATAAATCTATCCCCTAGTTAGTAAACGCAATAACTTTTGCGCAAACCAATCAAAATACGCTTATTTACCAAAAATATGTAGCAGAAAACAAATTGGCCTAAAATGTTAAAAAATTTGGATTTTTACATTTTTTTTGAGAATTTCATATAAAAAAATGTGAAAAATATTGTTATTTTTTCACAATTGTCGCTAATTTTTTGTTTAATAGCGCAAAAAGTAAAACTCTCACAGGTGATAAAATACCACCAAAAGAAAGCTCTGTTTGTGGGAAAAAAAGGACATCAATTTCATTTGGGTACAGCGTCGCAGGACCGCGCAATTGTCCGTTAAAGTCACGCAGTGCCGAATCGCAAAATAGGGCCTGGTCTTTGAGCAGCCAAATCCTCCGGGGCTAACGTGGTTAAAGCGGAGTTCCACCCAAAAGTGGAACTTCCGCTTTAGGTATTCTACCCCCCTGACATGCCACATTTGGCATGTCATTTGTTTGGGGGGGGAGTGGGTACCTAGTTTTGACAGGTACCCGCTCCCACTTCCGCTCGGAGCGCCACGGCGCCCTGAACGGAAGTTCTCCTCTCCCCCTCCCTCCCTGCAATCTTCTGGGACATGTCAAAGGCCCCAGAAGATTGCCGGCCAATCAAGACGCGCAGCGCGACTCGCGCATGCGCAGTGGGTACCCGGCTGTGAAGCCGCAAACTGTCACAGCCGGGTGCCCACAGCAGTGATGCCGGCGCCGAGGGAGAGGATCGAGGCTTCGGGCGGCCGCATCGCTGGACCGTTGGACAGGTGAGTAAAATGGCTGGAACTCCGCTTTAACTGCAGAGTACGCTGGCAGGGGCGGCCAGTCTGACACACTTCCTCCGGACCGCTGATTCCTGTCCCCCCCACATTGGTAAAAAAAAATATCGGCGTATAACACGCACCCATTGTTTGCACTATATTTTCAGGGGAAAAAAGTGCATGTTATACGCCGATAAATACGGTAATAATTGAAGTGATACTAAAGTCTCGTTTTTTGTTTTTTTAGTTAAAATTAACAAACATGTTATAGTTACCTCCTCTGTGCAGTTGGTTTTGCACAGAGCAGCCCGGATCCTCCTCTTTTCGGCTCCCTCTTCTGTGCTCCTGGCCCCTCCCTCCTGTTGAGTGCCCCCACAGCAAACAGTTTGCTATGGGGGCACCCGAGCTGAGCCACAGCTCTCTTTGTCCATTTAGACACGGAGCCGTGGCCTGCCCCCCCCTCCCCTCATTGGCTGAATATCTTTGACAGTGGGGCCGCGCTGCTGTCTCAGCCAATGAGGAGGTAGGTTCTGGGGCAGCCAGAGACACTCCTGCAACATTGATGGATCTAGATGGGGCTCAGGTAAGTATTAGGCCTTATGCACCCTGGATGTTATAAAAACACCAGTAGCTTTGTAGTAAGTTTTTCAGCTTTTTTGCATTGGCGTTTTTCAGTGGTTTTTGGCGATAGTGGTTTTTGGCGTTTTTAGCTAAAAATCACCTCTCTGCTATTTTAGTAACTCCCACTTTCCCACAATGCAAAGCTTGCCAGAATTGCATTGCAAGGGTGTTCACACCCATGCAATAAGATTTAGGTGTGGGGAAAAAAGGATTCTACGACATTTTGGTGCAAATGTGATGCACTTTGAGCCATACAAAATATATGGCTCAAATCGCATCGCACAGACATCACATGTGATGTGCACAGGAATGCGGTGCGTTTTTGAGGCAAATCACATGCGGTGTTCAGCATTTACCAGTGTGAACCCAGACTATGTTCCATGAACCAAACCTCGAAACAGAACCCAGTCTTAAAAAAAGCAATGCATTCAAAAACTTCAAAAAAAGCCAGTTAGCAGCGTTTGTTGGCGTTTGTTGACATTAGAGCGTTTTTACAGCTGAAAAAACGCCACTCAAAACCCACTCGTTTTCGTTTTTTTTTTCCAGCCAGAAAACACATAGGCTGTTATCAGCAGTTTTTGGCAGGGGTGTTTTCTGGCTGGGAAAAAAAATGAAAACTAGTGGATTTTGAGTGGCGTTTTTAAGCTGTAAAAACGCTCTAATGTCAATAAACGCAGATAAACGCCAACAAACGCTGCTAACTGGCATTTTTTTTAACATTTTTGATTCCATTGCTTTTTTTAAGCCTGGGTTCTGTTTTGAGGTGTGGTTCATGGAACATAGCCTGGGTTCACACTGGTGCATGCTGAGCAACGCATGTGATTTGCACCAAAAAACGCACCGCATTCCTGTGCACATATATTTTGTATGGCTCAAATTGCATCACATTTGCCCCAAAATGTTGTAGGACTCTATTTCTCCAAACCTAATCGCTCCTGAACAATGCAGTGCTCCTCTCTCCGATAAGTGCTTTCTTTGCTCTGAAAATAACAACTAAACAATTGCCAAAGGCTATGCAGAGACGCATTGTAAGAAAGTGGGAGTTACTAAAATAGCAGAGAGGCGGATTTTAGCTAAAAACGCTAGCACCAAAAAAAGAGAAAAAAAAAACGCTGAAAAACGCCAATGCGAAAAACGCTAAAAAACTCACTACAAAGCTACTGGCGTTTTTTATAACGTCCAATGTGCATGAGGCCTTAGAGGGGCTGCTGCACACAGAAGTTTTTTTTATCCTAATGCATAGAATGTATTAATATAAAAAAAAATCTTCTGCCTTTACAATCATTATAACCCCTAACCTTAACCACTTAAGCCCCGGAAGATTTTACCCCCTTCCTGACCAGGGCCTATTTTGCGATTCGGCACTGCGTGACTTTAACCGACAATTGCGCGGTCGTGCGACGCTGTACCAAAATGAAATTGACGTCCTTTTTCCCACAAGCAGAGCTTTCTTTTGGTGGTATTTGATCACCTCTGCGATTTTTTGATCATGCGCTATAAACAAAAAAAGTGCGTAAATTTTGCAAAAATAACAATATTTTTCAAATTTTTTTATATGAACCCCCCCCCCCCCCCCCCAAAAAAAAAGTAAAAATCAAAATTTTTTAACATTTTAGGCCAATTTGTTTTCTGCTACATATGTTTGGTAAAAAAAAAAATTGCAAAAAGCGTATTTTGATTGGTTTGTGCAAAAGTTATTGCGTTTACTAACTAAGGGAAAGATTTTTGTCATTTTTATTGTTTTTTTTTTTGGCGACGATCTGTGTTTTTTTTTTTTGAGGGACTGCGACATTGCAGCGGACAGATCGGACCCTTGACTGACATTTTTGACACTTTTGGGGTTACCAGTGACATTACTACAGTAATCAGTGCTATACATATGCACTGTTACTGTAAAAATGACACTGGCAGGGAAGGGGTTAACTTTATTGGAGAAGGAGGGATTAAGTGTGTCCCTAGGGGTGTGCTTCTAACTTTGATTGGATGTGGCTTTTCATGTACCAGCAGAGATCTACGATCCTACATAGCAGGACCGTATGACCTCTTCTGTTACACAGGGGAGAATGACAGGCGGCTTTGTTTACATCAGCCGCCTGCCTTTCTCCTGGTGTAACCGACGATCGCGAGAGTGACTGGTGGATATCGGGTCCGCAGGTCACACGCGCGGGGGGGTTCTGTGAGCAAGCGGGGCGCGCCTCCGGCGGCACACGCTCGCACCCTAGAGTCTCACAGGCTAGCGACGTAGTACTACGTCGCTTTGCCTGTGAGGGGCTGACTGCCGCAGTAAATAGTTGTGTGGCGGTCGGCAAGTGGTTAAAAAAATATTAAAGAAACTACGAACCCAATTCCAAAAAAGTTGGGACACTACAAATTGTGAGTAAAAAAGGAATGGACTAATTTACAAATCTCATAAACTTATATTTTATTCACAATATAATATAGATAACATATCAAATGTTGAAAGTGAAACATTTTGAAATGTCATGCCAAATATTGGCTCATTTTGGATTTCATGAGAGCTACACGTTCCAAAAAAGTTGGGACAGGTAGAAATAAGAGGCCGGAAAAGTTAAATGTACATATAAGGAACAGCTGGAGGACCAATTTACAACTTATTAGGTCAGTTGGCAACATGAGTGGGTATAAAAAGAGCCTCTCAGAGTGGCAGTGTCTCTCAGAAGTCAGGATGGGCAGAGGATCACCAATCCCCCCAATTCTGTGGCGAAAAATAGTGGAGCAATATCAGAAAAGAGTTTCTCACTAGCTCCCAGGCTAGTGAAGTATATATACGTCACTTTGCCTGGCCGGGGCTGACCGCCGCAGTAAATAGTCGTGCGGCGGTCGGCAACCGGTTAATTTTCAATGATTGAATTAGTAAAATAACATTACAAAAATAAACGCAATATACCGGGACTGCAAGAACTGAACCACGATGGAGCGGGGGTTTACTGTAATGCAATTGGGCGTCAGAAACACGAAAGCAAGCTACTCACTGGGGGGGAAACCTCTGGGTGAATCTAAGATGGAAAAGGACCTGGGGGTACTGGTAGATAACAGGCTTGGCAGTGGCAACGCCAAGCTGCTGCAAGCAAAGCCAACAGAATACTGGGATGTATAAAAAAGGGGATTCACTCCAGAAATAAAGAGATTATTCTCCCGCTCTACAAGACTCTGGTCCGGCCACATCTGGAGTATGCTGTCCAGTTCTGGGCACCGGTCCTCAGGAAGGATGTGCTGGAACTGGAGAAAGTCCAGAGAAGGGCAACAAAAATAATTAGGGGAATGGAGGACATCAGCTATGAGGAAAGACTACAAGCACTGAACTTATTCTCTCTGGAGAAGAGACAATTGAGGGGGGATATGATATCAATGTACAAATACTGTACTGGCGACCCTAGCATAAGGAACAAACTATTCAGAGAAAGGCAATACAATAAGACACGTGGCCACTCACTAAAACTAGAGGAAAGGCGGTTTAACCTTAAACTATGTAAGGGGTTCTTCACTGTCAGAGCAGTAAGGATGTAAAAATTCTATTCCACAAGCAGTGGTATCAGCAGGGAGCATCGATAGCTTCAAAAAATTTTTAGACGGGCACCTTAAAAAGTTCCGGCCACAAAAAAGTTTTTTCAATAAAAATACCCCCGGGACAGTCAGGGCTAGTACATTCCACAATGGATAGCCTCTGTACTGTCCCAGGTTGCACTTACCTTTTAGAAGAAATACTTACCTTGAAAATTTCTTCTCCAGCGCTGCCATCTCGGATGTGGGTAGCTGAAGCCAGGGCGGCCTCTTCTGCGTCCTCTTCTCCCAGAATGCGCCTGCACCGGCCCCGCTTGTTACTTCCGGTGTGGGCGAGTCATCCCTCCACAGCTTCTGGGCATGCCCAGAAGCTGTTTAGCATGGAATGACACGCCTGCACCGGAAGTGACGAGCGGGGCCGGTGCAGGCGCATTGATTCCTGGGAGCGATGACGTTCAGCTCCCAGGAATCAATGCAAGGAGGAAGTGACGGCGCGGGCCGCGGCCGCAGAGGGAGGAAGAGGAAGAAAGGTGAGTATATTTTTCTTCAATAACAAGGTAAGTAAACAAAAAAAAAAAATCGTAACTATCCATTTATTTTTCAGGTGACCAAAAGCAAGCGGATGGCCCAAAATCGATTATGTCGATTTTGTGGCCGGAACTCCGCTTTAAAGACCACAACATACAGGGGTATACAATGTACGGTTAACAGCAAACACACACACACATCATAGGTTGAACTGGATGGACTGATGTCTTTTTTCAACCTCACAAACTATGTAATGTATTTATTTATTTTGTGTTAGAGCCCATTCACACTGCCGCGACTTGTCAGCCTGACAAGTCGCGGTATGTCGCGGTCCATTGAGTAGTACAGGACCCGTTCTAATAGGAGCGACACAAGTCGCTCCGACTTAGAAAAAGGGTCCTGTACTACTTCGGGGCGACCTCGGAGCGACTTGCATAGACTTCCATTATGTGAAGTCCCTGCAAGTCGTGCCGAAGTCGCGGTGCACAGCGGTGCACGTGACTTTACAGGTCGCCTCCCCGAAGTCATGCCGCTTCAGTGTGAACCGGCACTTAAGGTGTTTAGTTATATATTGTTGTTTTGTAAGGGTTAGGCCCCTTTCACAGGACTTTCCGATCCGGTCCGTCTGTCAGTTTTTCTGGCGGACCTGATCGGATGCTCCATTCACCCCTGTGGGGCAGCGAAATTCAGCGGTGACATGTCCTCTGACACCCGCTGCTATCCATTCCGATCCTGTCCGCGAAATCCAGACGGATGGAAACCCTATTTTCCATCCATCTGGAGGATCGAATCGGATAAGATCGGATGAAAACAGACAGGCGGTCCGTTATCCTCTGATCACCCATAGAGGAGAGCGGGGATCTGACAGATCCATCTCAGCACAGAGATCAGAGACAGAGCTGTCATCCGCCTGTTCAGTGGGAATCAGCGGATCGATCCCCCGATGAGCATAACAGAGTCCGCTGGGAGGAAAGCCTGTGTGAAAGGGACCAATGATGAATTTATCATTACATAGTATTAATTTATTGAATTTATTTATTTATTTATTTTTATTTGTGCATTTATTTTACATTTATTTATTAATTTATTATTATTAATATTAGTAGTGGTAATAACACCCGAACCCGAAAAATAAATAATAAAAATTCCTAACCCCAATTTCTAAACCTAACCCCTTACCCTAACGAAAAAAATAAAAGGATAATATTAATAAAACAAATGAATTAAATTAATAATGGAAAAGCTAATGAAGCTGAAATACCTAGCAACAAATGATGAAATAAATGATAATTTTCTTTATTAGCTAAGCTCAAAAACGCTGTAAGAAAAATGCACAAACGCTGAAAGACGCTGCACTAGGTGTGAATGCAGCCTGAAAGGGGATCTGGGAAGCTCCAGTCTTGAAGGATCTCTCCATCGCACACAGTGTACGATCTGCCCCAGAAGGTGTCAGCACATGGCCTGACTCTCTGGGCGTGCCTCTGCTGCAGGTACGGCCCCGCCCACTGAATCCGATTCCCAAGCTGAATCCCCACCCGGGCAACGCCTCCCATGTCTCAGACCCCGCCCCGAGCGGTAGAGTTCTCTGGAACGGCCCGCCCCCCGTCTGGAAAGCACACGCCCCGTGGTCACGTGAGTCCGCCGGGCAGTGAGGTGGAGCTGAGCCGCCATTTTCCTCCAGCTGTCCGTCCTGTGTCACCTGTACGGCGGTCGCCAGGGCCGGGAATAGCGGCGGTTGGGCTCCGTTACTCCTCCTCCATGCACGGGTGTACGGCTGGTCTGATCACACCGGATCCCCTCCAGGCCTGATCCTCTCTCTGTGTCCCCTCCCCCTTCCCGGAGCCGCCATGTCCGGACAGAGCATCACCGACCGCATCACGGCGGCTCAGCACAGTGTCACCGGATCCGCCGTCTCCAAAACCGTCTGCAAGGCCACCACCCATGAGGTCATGGGCCCCAAGAAGAAGCACCTGGACTGTGAGTACCTGGGGGAGGGGCTGACTGAGGGGCCCCTGGGGGCCACAAACCTTTCACTGGTCCTGTCCGGGTTCCTCCTAAATGATGTGTGCTAGGGGGGCCCTCAGGGGCCAAACACTGTATGTATGCCTCACACAGGGGCCCCTCCTGTATGTTGTGTGATCACACAGGGGCCCCTCCGGTCCTAAACTTATATATGACTCTCAGCATCTCAGAGATTTCAAAGGGGACCTGCTTGGTTAAAGAGAGGCCCCTAGTGCGCAAAGGGGACCCATTTGGTGACAGTGGAGCCCCTGGTGGGCAGAGGGGTCCTGTTTGATGACAGAGGTGTCCCGTTTGGGGACGGAGGGGCCCCTGGTGCGCAGAGGGAGTACTGTTTGGTGACAGAAGGGCCCCTGGGGTGCAGAGGGGGTCCTGTTTGGTGACAGAAGGGCCCCTGGGGTACAGAGGGGGTCCCGTTTGGTGACAGAAGGGCCCCTGGGGTGCAGACGGGGTCCTGTTTGGTGACAGAAGGGCCCCTGGGGTGCAGAGGGGGGTCCCGTTTGGTGACAGAAGGGCCCCTGGTGCGCAGAGGGGGTCCCGTTTGGTGACAGAAGGGCCCCTGGTGCGCAGAGGGGGTTCCGTTTGGTGACAGAAGGGCCCCTGTTGCGCAGATGGGGTCCCGTTTGGTGACAGAAGGGCCCCTGGTGCGCAGAGGGGGTCCCGTTTGGTGACAGAAGGGCCCCTGTTGCGCAGATGGGGTCCCGTTTGGTGACAGAAGGGCCCCTGGGGTGCAGAAGGGGGTCCTGTTTGGGGACGGAGGGGCCTCTGGTGCACAGAGGGGTCCCGTTTGATGACGGAGGGGGTCCAGTACTGGGTGCCCAGAGGGGCCACTAATGTACATACAGGTCCTGTGTGATGGTGGAGTAGCCCTTGGTGCCCAGGTGGGGTCCCTGGTGCTCCTATAGTGGGCTGTGTGGTGATGTAGGGGCCCATGGTGCTTGGAGGGATTTTGTGTGGTGATAGAGGGACCCCTACTGCTCAGAAGGGGTCCAGCGTGTCAATGGAGGTGTCAGCTGTATGGTGGAAGTGCCTTTGGTGCTCTGAGAATTCCTGTGCGATAATGTCGGGGTCCTGTGGGGTTCTCTGTGGTCCTATGCAGGTGTTAGGAGCCGATTGAGGGTTTAGCAATATTGTACAATGGTGTGGGTGACACATGGTTGTGTTATATGTGGAAGGGGCTCCGGGGTGTTGGGGGGCTCCTCTTTTTCCTGGGGGATGAGGAGGTGTTGTCCTGTGTGAGTCAGGGGTACAGTGCTAGATGTCCTACTAGAACTCAGGGGGGGGGTCAGTGAATGCGTCTGATTGGGATCTCCCCCCATGTAGTTGGAGAGTGAGGAGGGGATCTGTGTGATCTGGGATCTCGGCTGTTCTGTTGTCACCAACTCTCTCACTGTGGCCAGTAATATCATTGTGTTGTGAAGTCTTGTGTTGGCTTATGATTTGTAGCCATTTATAGCAAGCCATTCAGCAATGCACTCTTCAACTACAAGAAACCCCATAACATCCCATCCCTCAAGTACAGGAGGAGACCCCCATAACATCCCATCCCTCAAGTACAGGAGGAGACCCCCATAACATCCCATCCCTCAAGGGCAGGAGACCCCCCCAGGAGGAGGGGCCCCTGGTGCTCAGTGAGGGCCCATCTAATCCCGCAGCTACAGGAGCCCCCGGAACACCCCGTCCCCTCACATCTTAAAGCGGAAATTTACCCATAACTTGTTTAAATAAAAAGTTTATCAGGGAACATACATTCCACAATAATAATTCTGATGCCACCATTGGTGTGTGCTGTAAATGGCCTCCAGCATTTTTCCTGTTTCTTCTTGCTGGATTTTGCTGAAGCCCCGGAGCCCCTGATCAGCAGTAAATCATAAAGTGGAACTATAAACCCATTGACTTGACAGTTTCAAAAACTTTTACATTTGCTTGTGTTCTCAACCAAACTGTCAAATCATCCAATGGCTGGTGTTATAACTGATCACATGTGCAGCACCACGGCAACCGCAGATCAAACAGAAGCCTGGATAGCAGCTTCCTTGGCTGTGACGGATTGGAGGGTTTAGTTCAGCTTTAAGGTGCCTAAAAATAGAGAGTAACTGAGCATGTGCAGAGCAGGGTGAGGATTGTACACAGTACAGACACATAGCTTTACCTGTAAAGGGGCCGGCTGACGTGTTCAGGGCTTCATTCCTGACTAAAGCGCCACTTTAAGATAGAAGAATGGGTCTGAGTCTCCTGTAGTGAGGGATAAAGTAGTTGGGGGTTGGGTTGCACCGATACCAAGCATTTGCATTAGGGTACTTGTGTGAATGCTCAGATACCTGAAACCGATACTTTTGCGGTGCGATTTGAGCCCCTATGAAATGAATAGTCTCGAATCGCACTGCATGCTGATGTCAGGATCAATGTTAACTTAAAGCTGAACTCTGGGAATTAGGAAAAAATATGCCTGCAGTGGACTAACCCTGCACTGCAAAGGTTAAATGCTCATTAGGTCTGGGTGATAGAGGAATGGTGATATCGATCTAGGGCAGTGATGGCGAAAATTGGCACCCCAGATGTTTTGGAACTACATTTCCCATGATGCTCCAATACAACTTGTATATGACTGTCAGCATCTCATAGATTTCAAAGGGGACCTGCTTGGTTAAAGAGGGGCCCTCGAGTACAGAGGGGGTCCCATTTGTTGACAGAGGGGGTCCAGTTTGGTGATGGAGGAGCCCCTGGGGCGCAGAAGGGTCCCATATGGTGACAGAAGGGCCCCTGGTGCGCAGAGGGGTCCTGTTTGATGACGGAGGGGTCCCGTTTGATGACGGAGGGGCCCCTGGTGCGCAGAAGGGGGTCCCGTTTTGGGACGGAGGGGCCACTGGTGCGCAGAGGGGTCCCGTTTGATGACGGAGGGGCCCCTGGTGCGCAGAAGGGGGTCCCGTTTGGGGACGGAGGGGCCCCTGGTGTGCAGAAGGGGGTCCCGTTTGGGGACGGAGGGGCCACTGGTGCGCAGAGGGGTCCCGTTTGACAGAGGGGTCCCGTTTGATGACGGAGGGGCCCCTGGTGCGCAGAAGGGGGTCCCGTTTGGGGACGGAGGGGCCCCTGGTGTGCAGAGGGGTCCCATTTGATGACAGAAGGACCCCTGGGGCGCAGAGGGGCCCCGTTTGACAGAAGGGCCCCTGGGGCGCAGAGGGGTCCCGTTTGATGACAGAAGGGCCCCTGGGGCGCAGAGGGGCCCCGTTTGATGACAGAAGGGCCCCTGGGGCGCAGAGGGGCCCCGTTTGATGACAGAAGGGCCCCTGGGGCGCAGAGGGGGTCCCGTTTGATGACAGAAGGGCCCCTGGTGCGCAGAGGGGGTCCTGTTTGGTGACAGAAGGGCCCCTGGTGCGCAGAGGGGTCCCATTTGATGACAGAAGGGCCCCTGGTGCGCAGAGGGGGTCCCGTTTGGTGACAGGCCCCTGGTGTGCAGAGGGGTCCCATTTGATGACAGAAGGGCCCCTGGTGTGCAGAGGGGTCCCGTTTGATGACAGAGGGGTCCAGTTTGATGACGGAGGGGCCACAGGACTTATGACACATTAGTGTGACAGTCAGTGGGAAGAATGCTCCTTACACTTGTCATCATTGGGAAGAATTACTCCCTTACAGATAAAAGGAACAATGGGGTCAGGGGGAACTTTTTAGAGAGGCAGAAATTGCCCATTGCTCAAGGAACCCCTAGCAACCTCAGGAGGAATCCTGGTTGAGGAACCCTAATGTAGAGGCTCACCCCAATGTAAATCATAGTAAGCTCTGAAGGTGTAATTCTGCTCTCAGCCCTGGAAAGTGAAACTGTCATTGTGAAAGTTTCAGTCATATATTGTGGTTACTACAGAAAGGATTTGAGTACACATTCATATATTCCTTTGGGAACTTCTGGAGACAGTTTAAGTCTAGCAAACAAGAGGAGTGTTCATATAGGATGCCAGATGTAAGTCCCGGTTCCCACTATAGCGATGACAGACATCGTATGTGATTCGGAGCGCACTGCTCTGCAAATCACATGCGATGTCTGTGCGATGCAAATTCAGCCATACAGATTGTATGATTGAATTTGCCTCAGATTCAGAACACGCAGAGGACCCATCAGATTCAGAACACGCAGAGGACCCATCAGATTCAGAACACGCACAGGACCCATCAGATTCAGAACACGCACAGGACCCATCAGATTCAGAACACACACAGGACCCATCAGATTCAGGACACGCAGAGGACCCATCAGATTCAGGACACGCAGAGGACCCATCAGATTCAGGACACGCAGAGGACCCATCAGATTCAGAACACACAGAGGACCCATCAGATTCAGAACACGCACAGGACCCATCAGATTCAGAACACACAGAGGACCCATCAGATTCAGAACACACAGAGGACCCATCAGATTCAGAACACACAGAGGACCCATCAGATTCAGAACACGCACAGGACCCTTTTTGGGTCTGCAGCAGAATTGGATCGCATGGGTGTTCAGTTCGCACTGCTATATGAGATCTGATCTGGGGGTGTCGTTAACTTTGTATTGACACCCCCAGTGATTCGCATATGGCAGTGTGAACTGCCTGCGAGTTGAATGTAAAGCGGGACCCCGCAGTGGATTCACAGGGTTCCCACATCGCATATATGTGAACCGGCAGGAAAACACACAGCGGGTCACTGCCATTGAGTGTTAGGCTTTGTTCACATGGGGCAATTAGCTCTGTGCCCTGTGAAAGGCTGTCTTTTCCCAGTACACGGATGCACCGGTGTTGTGCATCCCAGTACCGGCCTCTTGTCTATTGGAACACGCTCAAAAAGTAATTACTATAATAACCTCTTGACCTCTGGAAGATTTTACCCCCTTCATGATCAGGCCATTTTTTGCTATTCAGCATTGTGCTACTTTAACTGTTGGGCAGTCATGCAAAACCGAACCTAAACAAAATTTATATCATTTTTATCACACAAATAGAGCTTTCTTTTGGTGGTATTTGATCACCTCCCCCGATTATAAATGAATAAAGACTGAAAATTAAGCGCCAGTTGACATTACCGCGACGCTACTTCGGATGGCGACCTCCGAGGTCGCGGTGCGAGCAGCGCGCCGCGACCTCGGAGCGGCCGCCACGGACTTCATAACATTGAAGTCTATGGCGGTCGCCTCCTGGTCGCCCCAAAGAAGCTCCGGACCCTTTTTCTAGGTCGGAGCGACTTGTGTCGCTCCTATTAGAATGGGTCTGCAGCTTCCCTATGGGAGGCAACCTGTGAGGCGACCAGGTCGCCTCACAGGTCGCCCTAGTGTGAACTGAGCCTAAGGGGGGAAAAAAAATATTTTTTTAGTTTCTAATATAAAACCTATATTAACCACTTGCCGACTGCCTAATGACTATCTACGTCGGCAGTCAGCCCCTCACAGGCAAAGTGACGTAGTTCTACGTCGCTAGCCTGTGAGGCTCTAGGGAGCGAGCGCGCGCCACCGGAGGCGCGCTCCAGCTCGCTCACGGAGCCCCCCCCCATGTGAGTGACCGGCGGACCTGATGTCCACCGGTCACTCGCGATCGTCGGTTACAAAGGGAGAAAGGCAGGCAGGTAATGTAAACAAAGCCGCCTGTCATTCTCCCCTGTGTAACAGCATAAGGTCCTGCTATGTAGGATCGTAGATCTCTGCTGTTACATGAAAAGCCACATCCAATCACAGTTAGAATCATGCCCCTAGGGACACACTTAACCCCTCCTTCTCAAAGTTAACTCCTTCCCTGCCAGTGTAATTTTAAAGTAACAGTGCATATGTATAGCACTGATTACTGTAGAAATGTCACTGGTACCCCCAAAAGTGTCAAAAATGTCAGTCAGGGGTCCGATCTGTCCGCCGCAATGTCGCAGTCCCACAAAAAAAATCGCAGATCGCCGACATTACTCGTTAAAAAAAAAAAAACAATAAAAATGACAAATCTTTCCCTTTGTTAGTAAACGCAATAACTTTTGCGCAAACCAATCCAAATACGCTTTTTTTTTATTTATTTTTTTTTAAATATGTAGCTGAAAACAAATTGACCTAAAATGTTAAACTTTGATTTTTTTTTTTCCCCAGGAATTTCATATAAAAAAAATGTGAAAAATATTGTTATTTTTTTGCAAAATTGACGCCCTTTTTGTTTATAGCGCATGATCAAAAAATCGCACAGGTGATCAAATACCACCAAAAGAAAGCTCTGTTTGTGGGAAAAAAAGGACGTCAATTTCATTTTGGGTACAGCGTCGCACGACCGCGCAATTGTCTGTTAAAGTCACGCAGTGCCGAATCGCAAAATACCCCCTGGTCTGGAAGGGGGTAAAATCTTCTGGGGCTTCAGTGGTTAAATAAGAAAAAAAAAAAAAAATCAAATTTCTTCAATTTTGGCCAATACGTAGTTTGCTATGTTTTTGATAAAAAAAATAAAATCCCAATGACTGTATAAAGATTGATTTGTGTGACAGTTATGGCATCTACAAACTATAGTATGGCAGCGGGTTCCTCAGTGCAGTTTAGGAAGTCTCCTCCTTGGCACCCCTTCGCAGCTTTGCATTTTAAAGTGCAGGTTCCCTCTGTTCTCAGCTGCATAAGAGCTTGGGGGAGGAGAAGCAACAGCACACTGATCTTCCCAGTTAATGGCTGTGCAGCAGGGGTGTATCAGGACAAGTCTGATCATTGGAGGGGTGCATAGTAAGTTCCCAGCATAGCTAGAGAACTGACCACAATGTACTCTCCTGCTTAGTGTGGTCAGTTTTTTTTAATAGGAAAGTGGAGGGACTGGCAGGAAGACCAGGGATTTTACACAGGAAAAAATACAAAGAGAACAGGAGACTTTCTTATACAAGTACACGGTATAGCAGCCACATATCGGGGATATGAAGTGTTGGGGTATCTTTAACTTTCTGCTGCAAGATGCATGAAAATGTAGTTTATGAAAATCGCCTGCATAAAGGTGTGAAAGGCTGCATTAGGCTCATTCTCCACCTTTTCAATCGCTTTCTGGGCTCAGGGAACCCCTGCTAACAACTATTATATTTTCAGCTGGTGATGTCATAGTGGGAAGAATTCTCCTTCCATTTGTGGTCAGTGGGAAGATTACCCCCAATGCAGCTCTAACCATCATTGGAGTCCGTGGTTATTTATGTAAGAGGCAGAAGTTGCTCATCACTGATCTCAACCTCTGGACAAACCCTAGAGCGGTGATGCCAAACCTTGGCACCCCAGAGGTTTTAGAACTACATTTCCCATGATGCTCAGCTACACTGCAGAGTGCATGAGCATCATGGGAAATGTAGTTCCAAAACATCTGGGGGGCCAAGGTTCGCCATCACTGCTCTAGGGGTTCCTCTGGTTAAGAGAGGCTGCTCTAATGTAAAGAACTGTGGTCTCCAAACTACATCCGGTTCCACAGCTAGGGTCAGTGGCGGCATATCGGTGTGCACAGATTGAGGATGAAAAGTTCACCTATTTCATTGTTTTCTGAAAAGTTGTATAAACACTGTACACCCATCCCCCCATCCCCCTTCCCCAGTCCCCACTGTTGGCTGATGGATGTCAGTGGCCACATAGCTGGTGTAGCGGTCCAAGGAATTCAAATCGTGACATTTCTCCTTTCTGTAGTGCTTCTGACCAATCAAAACTGCTCCAAAATGTTCTAGATGCACTGCGGAAAGAAGAGCAGGGATTTCAAATCCCTGGACTGCTACACTGGTTGTATGGGCACTGACCACCCATGGAATGAAGTACAGTGGGGACTAGGTTGGGGGGGGGGGGGGGGGTTTGGAATGGTGTAGGGCTGTTGGGTTTTCAGCTTTACGTTTTTTTTTTTTTTTTTTTTTGTTTCTAAAAAGGTCAACTTATACATTAAGCTCAGTGGGTGTAAGAGGGGACACAGATGGGGATCTGAACATAAGTAGGGGGAGGGGAGATCTCTAATAGGGACCCTAATACAAGAGGGCACTTTGATGTAATGTGGTGGTCTCAAAACTCCTGAAGGCCATATGTGGTACTTTGCTTGCCTTTATCCAGCCCACGGGGCGCCGCTCCTCCCGCGGGCGTTGGGGACGGGGCGCCGCTCCTCCCGCGGGCGTTGGGGACGGGGCGCCGCTCCTCCCGCGGGCGTTGGGGACGGGGCGCCGCTCCTCCCTCGGGCGTTGGGGACGGGGCGCCGCTCCTCCCTCGGGCGTTGGGGACGGGGCGCCGCTCCTCCCTCGGGCGTTGGGGACGGGGCGCCGCTCCTCCCGCGGGCGTTGGGGACGGGGCGCCGCTCCTCCCGCGGGCGTTGGGGACGGGGCGCCATATCTCGTACTGATGCCAAGACTAGGATATCTACTGGTCAGTATAACCCTCCTTAAGTCTAAAGGGCACTAAACTCTCCCTTGGTTTAGAAAGTTTGAAGACCCCCCCTGATATAAGGGTAACTCTGATGTAAAGCCTAAGGCTCCATGTACATGGGACGTTGTTAAAAGTCCCTTTGAATGCTGGAATTTTTAGGACGTTTGAAACGTCCGTTCGGTCGCGTTTGTACCCGCGTTTAGCGGGCGTTTAGCAGCGTTTGCGGGCGTTTTGCGTTTAGAAGCGTTCCTAGAGGTCAAAAAAATTATTCCCCTTTAAAATGGAAAAGCGCGAACGCTAAACGCGGGTCATCGCGTTCGGACACGTTTGTGCGTTTGAAACGCCGGGAAACACATGTTCGAATGCAAATAATTGCGTTTTAAAAACAGTCCCTGAACGCAACTGCCTGCAAATGACTGTAAACGACCTGGTGTACATGAACAGATAAGATAAAATGTAGATGGGTTCAGGGGCTTCTGAAAAAAACGCCCAACTGCTCCTAAACGGCCATTTCCAGCGTCCCGTGTACATGGAGCCTTACTGAGAAGTTTGGAGGCCCCTGGTATAGAACGTGCCTCATCTCATGTGGGTGAGTCTCCATAGATTTGTATGCGGTGCGGTTGGTGGTGAGATTACAAAATCGCAGTGTGCTTGGCCTGACGTGCAATGTTGGAGCTGTTCAATGCACTTTGGAACTTACTGAGAAACAGATAACACAAGTCAGATTTAAAGTGATACTTCCCAGTGCAGCAATGGTCCCCTGCCAGTGCTGTCAGCATTTTCTTCCTGCAGTAGCAAACATTGTGCTATGGGGGGTATCGGGGGACACGGGATGTGGCAGGATCAGCCAGGCTTTTTACAGTTTCCAGAGGGGCAGGTTGGGCAGCACAAGCACTGTGCTGTTTAACCTGCTATAAGGAAACATGATCTCTATTTTTTTTGGGTAACACTTTAAGACTGTAGATGAACATGCATAAAGTAAACCTGCACAGACACTGATCATATCAGTGAAGCAAGTGAGCATGAGAAGCGGAGCTGCTGATTTGTAAATGAATTTTAACACTGTGCCTGCAGCTACAGAGACCAGTGAGGGCTTGTTTTAAAAGAGGACTGAGGGATTAAAGAAGAATAAAAATCTCATACTCACCAGTATGAAGGCAGCATTGATCTGATGTCGCAGATATCCCCCACTGTCTCTTGGGGTTCATGCACACTGCAGCTCAAAGTGGCGGCTCCTAAAGGCTTCGGAGCTCTAATTTTATTGCCTAGAAACTCCCCTCCATGTTAGCCAATGTGTCCATGCACACTATGGCTTTTACAGACAGAAAAAATCCCCCACGAATTCGTGTTTTTGAGAGGAGCTCATGCCCCAAAGAGCTCACAAGTGCTCAAAGAAGCTCGAAAGCTCGCAAAGAGTTTGTTCCAGCTTTTTGTTTTGGTATACAGTGGTTTAAGCAGTAGTATACTCCGCTTTTTAACTTTTACCTACAGGTAAGTCTATAATAAGGTTTACCTGTAGGTAAAATGAATATCTCCTAAACCTGCACGGTTTATTAGATATTCACCCTGCATGCAGCCGCTGACACCAGCTTTGCATGCGCTCTAAAGGTCCAGCGTATCTTGCCGGACCTTCAAAGCACCTTGCCTGGAAGTGAACTCCCGTGCACACGCGCGAATGAGTGACGTCGTCGTGGCTCTGCAGCCGCCGAACCTGGAAGAGATGCCGAGGGAACATTTGTGCTCCCTCAGCTGTGCCCGGGCGACCGTGTCGGGGCTTCGTTCTAAGGCAAGTCATAATGTGCTAGTATGCATACTAGCACATTATACCATTGTCCTGCAGGGGTTTTTTGTTTTTTTTTGGGGGGGGGGGGATAAAACCGCTATCTATCTACTATCTAGGAGGGTCTTTAAAAAGAACCACTTCTGCTCAAAGGAGCTCAATAAAAACGTGCACAAGAGCACCAAGATGCACAAGCTTCACGCTGAAAAAAAAAGTTGTAATGCATGTAAAATAACCTTTTTTTTTTGACGTGCAGTGTGCATGAGTCCTAAGACTGGGAACCGCTAATCACTCAGTTCTCAGTCTTCCATGAGCAGAGATAAGTGATCAGTCACCGGCTCTCTGTTCTGCCCCTCCAGTGATCACTGGAGTGCTGGGCTGTGTAGGGGGCATGAGCGGCCGGCTCAGACCCTCAGCCACGTGCTGAGAGGCTGACCCAGCTGCCATTCAGGCATCTGGGCAGTTCCGGTCTTTGTCGGGATCATGGAACGGCTCTGTCACATCAGCCATCGGGGGGATGCCTTGAGCCTGATATGGGCTGAATCTGAGTCACAGAAGCGCCAAACGAAGTGCACTCCTATGACCCACAGAAGTAGTACAGCCAAATAAGCATTACCAAACTTCCCCTTTTTTAAAGTGTATTTACTGCTTGGTCTAAATTTATGAAGAAAAATAATCTAACAAAGAAAATTTATTTTTTTCAGTCTTTTTTTGGTTCATGTTATAATAAAAGCCCAGTGGTGATTAAATACCACAAAAAGAAAGCTCTATCTGTGTGTAAAACAAAAAAAGGAATAAAGTTTAATATGGGTACAGTGTTGCATGACCACGCTATTCTCATTCAAAGTGTGACAGTACTGAAAGCTGAAAATTTGCCTGGGCAGGAAGGGGTGAAAGTGCCCGGTATTGAAGTGGTTAAAGCGGAGTTCCAGCCTCAAAATCGAAAAAAAAAAATCGATTTTTTTTTTTGGGCCATCCGCTTGCTGAGGGCAACCTGAAAAAGAAATGGATGCTGCCGATTTTTTTCTTTTTTTGATCACTTTGATCACAGAAGAAAATATACTCCCCTTCCTTCCACTTCCTCCCTCTGCGGCCGCGGCCCGCGCCGTCTCTTCCGGTTTGCGATGACTCCTGGGAGCTGAACGTCATCGCTCCCAGGAGTCAATGCACCGGCCCCGCTCGTCATTTCCGGTGCAGGCACGGCATTCCCTGCTAAACAGCTTCTGGGGATGCAGCGCCTGCACCGGAATTGATGAGCGGGGCCGGTGCAGTACATTGTGGGACTCAGACGAGATGGCTCACCTGAGATGGCAGCGCTGGAGAAGAACTTTTCAAGGTAAGTATTTCTTCTTATAGGTAAGTGCCACCTGGGACAGTTCAGAGGCTATCCATTATGGAATGTACTAGCCCTGACTGTCCTTTAGCTAAAATTGACCCCCGAGGCCAGAACTCCGCTTTAAGGTGGACCTTTTGCTTCCCAAGACTAATAATCCTTCTACAGCTCTTAAAACCTCTTCGGGTCATTTTAATTAAAGCCCAAATTCTGGGCATATAAGAGGGGAAAAAAAAAGTTTGGAGTGGCCAACTACACCAACCCCCACCCTTTTGTCGTTGCAGGTGGAGCCACACACAGCTGCAATTTTTTTAAACCTGGACCACCAAAGAGAAGAACCCCAAATTCCTGTAAAAGGGGGTCAGTTTGGGATGGGAAGGTGGTGGCAGCTTTTTACTGTTACATGTTATACCCTAAATATGGGTATAACATGGTATAAAAGATGGACTTGGCCTTTAAGAATTGGATGAAAAGGATAAGAAGCAGACTGAGCTCATCCATCACTCTATTCCTCCTCCTATCAGCATGATCCTTGCGCTACAACACAACTCCGTGCAGTCCCCTCCCCTTTCCTGTCTGAGGTCTGGTATAAGGAACTGCAGTTGGCTAACTCCAGGTCACATTAAAGCCTCGTACACACGCAATGAATTTCCGCCAACCGGTCGTCCGTGTTTTGTCCAGAGTGGTGTCTGTTGGTTGGAATGTGCTCTAGACTGCACACATTTTCCCGCACGACAAAATTCTACTTCAGAAGTAATGTCATGTGTTGGATTGCTTTCTTTGTGTTCTTTCATCTCTGAGCATGCCTAGTCTTGCTCATAAGATTTTTCCTCATCGAAATCTGTACTATTGAGACGAAAATCGGACGTGTTATGACGGTCGACAAAAATTTTATAGCCTGTACACCAGGATTTTTTTCAGCCGAGTCGGTTGTCGGAAGCATCATACTAACAAGCCGAAAATCGGCAGATCGGTCGTCGGACGAAAAATCCCAGCCGAGTTTCCACTCATGTATACGGGCCTTTAGGTACTCCCAAATCTATAATGGGAGTGCCCTAAATTCTGAACCCGTTTTGGAATGATGCCTTCTCTCTTATCTCTAGTACACTGAAACTCCCCGTCCCACTAACACCGGCCCTAGCATTATGCTCCTCAGGCATAGACCACATACCTCACCATCTCAGGACGGTCCTGTTCCATATACTATTGGCGTCTCGCCTGACCATCCTCCGTCATTGGAAGAATGTTGACCCCCCCTACATTTGACGAAACCTTCCTAACCATAGAAACATAAGCTTCATACGAGCTCATGTTCTCCTCTGCCATCAATAGAGTCCTCAAAGTGACTAAGCTCTGGGAACCTTGGATTTCTCTGTACCCCAATTCAATCTAGTGACTGCACTTTCCCCCTTCCCGCACCCCTTTTTATGTGTTTATTTTCTTTTAAAGTCCACTCCGATATTTCGAAGTCGGTATCCTCTCATGGTGTGTTATTTGTCTGAAATTTATGCCTGATCACCGAAGCAGTGGTCCCGCCTGGTTTTTGCCACTCTGCTGTGCTCCGGCCCGTCTACCCCCCCCCCCATATGTTGAGAGACTGGGGGGAGGGGGGGGTGGAGCTGGTGGACGATTTGCCCACGTGCCTCTTGCCACCAGTAGTACATGCCATTTGCACAGTTCCCTCTGTTCCTGTGTTTGCAATTGGCACTTTTCCACTGCAAGTACCGGCTCGGCTCTACTCTGCCCTGCTTGGCCCGGCTTGCTTTTCCACTGCTGGTACCGCATGGTACGGTGTTGGAACGGTTCGGTACGGTATGGTTTGCTTTTCCACTAAAGTAGTACTAAAGTTAAGTGGGTGGGATAACAACGGGGTGGGTGGGATTCTCTGACCAATCAGTGGCTAGTAGTGACTGCATGCAAAGGATTGTGGGATATGGTACTGGGTATGGAACCTCTTGGAACCACAATTGAGGTGGTACTGTTTTTGAGAGACGTACCGTTCGGTTCCATGTAGTGGAAAAGCGCCGCCGTACCGAATCGTTCCTTCACCGTACCATGCGGTACCAGCAGTGGAAAAGCACAAAAGCGAACCGAACCGTTTGGTTCCATGCAGTGGAAAAGCGCCAAATGTGCACTGACCTGCGTTTTATGCAAGGTTTTTATTTGTTCTTTATCTGTTCATATCTTTGAAAAATACTAATAAAAATTTATTGAAACTAAAAAAAAAAAAATCCATAATGAATGGACGCAAAGCGCCATAAATATGTATTTTACATCAGCATGGAGTTCAGCTTTAAATGTATACACTGCAGGGGCATTATTGCTGATACTTAATGCTGTTCTGTACATATTTAGTGCACTTTACAGAGCAGTTGTCTTCAATTATATCTTTTAATGAATTGTTAACTGGAAGGTTCTGCCTTTATTATCACATGATTAATCTGAGTGTTATAATGGGAAACACTCTGCAACTGGCACCCCTGCTGACAGCCAGAAGATGCAGGTATTTCATTGTGAATGAAGGCAGTCTGGTATAAACACTGCAAGGATATTAGCAGATTCTCACCTGTGTTTTCCCAGTAACTCCCTTCATTCTTTGTGTTAAAGCTCAACTCTCAGGAGATTTAAAAACCTTACTCTTGCAGTACTGGGATAGCCTCACTTTTTGTGTCCCGTTTTTTGGTTTTAGGGTACCCATAAAAAGTGGTGTAATGTATGTAATCCTTCCCATGGCAGCCAGCACTCTCCTTTCTTCTGGTGCACCGGGTTGTAGATGGGCCCTCACAGCTTAGGGCTGTTGGTGCTGCATTGCGTGTGACTCACAGGTGGGGCACTGAGATAAGAAACCGCGAGGGATCCATTGAATGGAGAGGTGGTGCTTGCAGGATAAGGGAGCAAAGTACATTTTTTATTTTTAAACCACTTAAGCCCCGGAAGATTTTACCCCCTTCCTGACCAGGGGGTATTTTGCGATTCGGCACTGCGGGATTTGACGTCCTTATTTTCCCACAAACAGAGCTTTATTTTGGTGGTATTTGATCACCTGTGGGTTTTTTTTTTTTTTTTTTTTTTTTTTTTTTTTTTATCATGCGCTATAAAACAAAAAAAAGAGCTAAAATTTTTTGCAAAAAAAAACAATATTTTTCACATTTTTTTATATGAAATCCCCCCCCAAAAAAATGTAAAAATCAAAATTTTTTAACATTTTAGGCCAATTTGTTTTCTGCTACATATGTTTGGTAAAAAAAATCGCAAAAAGCGTATTTTGGTTGGTTTGGGCAAAAGTTATTGCGTTTACTAACTAAGGGAAAGATTTTTGTCTTTTTTTTTTTTTTTTTTTGCGGGACTGCGACATTGCGGCGGACAGATCGGACCCTTGACTGACATTTTTGACACTTTTGGGGGTACCAGTGACATTACTACAGTAATACATATGCACTGTTACTGTAAAAATGACTCGCAGGGAAGGGGTTAACTTTATTTGAGAGGGAGGGGTTAAGTGTGTCCCTAGGGGCGTGTTTCTTACTGTGTTAGGATGTGGCTGTGTGTGTAACAGCACAGATCTACGGTCCTACATAGCAGAACTGTATGATCTGTGCTTTTACACGGGAGAATGACAGGTGGCTTTGTTTACATTAGCCGCCTGCCTTTCTCCCTGTCCACCTTACGATCGCGAGTGACCGGCGGACATCGGGTCCGCCGGTCACACGCTCCGGCTTCTTAGTGAACCAGCGGGGGCGGAAGCGCGCCTCCGGGGGCGCGCGCTCTCCCCCTATTGGCTCCCAGGCTAGTGACGTAACCGGTATGTCACTTTGCCTGGGAGGGGCTGACCGCCGCCGTATATAGTTGGGCGGCGGTCGGCAAGTGGTTAACCTTTAGAACCATGCTTCAGTCCCGGTACACATATATGCAATTAGGGAACCCTGCGAATCCACTGCAGGTTCCCGCATCGCAGGCAATTCATACTGCCATATTCGAATCGCTGGGGATGTTAATACAGTGTTAACGACACCCCCAGATCAGTTTGCATATCACAGTGAAAACTGTCAGTTCAGACATAAATCAGATCACATAGGTGTAAACACCCATGCAATCCGATTCTGGTGCGGACGCAAAAAGGGTCCTGTGCGAGTTGTCCAATTGCGATGCGAATTCAGCCATACAATCTGGCTGATTTCACAATGCATGTGATTTGCAGAGCAGTGCACTCCGAATCGCATGCGATGTCTGTCATCGTATATATGTGAACCGGCTCTTATGATACTCCCATTAGGGTGCAACAAAAAACTTGGTCCTGTTTCCTAAGCCCACAAAGCTGCATTCACAGGGATCAATGCAATGAATGGAAAACTACAAGTCTCCTCTGTTACTTCGGCAGGAGGATTTCTGGAGTTAAAGCAGTTTTTATATTGCAGCTTACCAATTATTAGATGTGATGGCTGCATTTGTTTTCTTTTTTAGGTTTTCTTTCTTCTATTTGAATCTGGTGATCCAGCCAGAAAGTCTTTTTCAACTATTTAACACTGGTAGGTGTGCCTAAAGCTGAGCAGGAGCATGACAGCTGTTCTCCGCGCTGTGTGCAGGAACACAGCTGTTAGTTCCCCATACATCTCTATGGGGAAATCAGAGGGGAACGGAGCGTCGGTCCGCTTTCATCCGATTCGCTGGACGGATGGAAAATAGGGTTTCTATCTGTCCAGATTTGATGGATCATATGTCAGCGGACATGTCTCCACTGACATCCGATGCCCCATAGAGATGCATGGGGGGGGGGGGGGGACCGTTCAGATCCGCCAAAAAAACTGACAGGCGGATCTGAACGGTCCGCCTGTGTGAAAGGGGCCTTACACTCCCCTCCCACCAGACTGACCATGCTGCTATCCAAAGGTGCCCCCCTGTGCTCCTTCATCCAGAGTGGGGGCACTCTAATACAGGAAGTGTTACTGGCCAGATTACCAGGTGAAAGTAGAGGGGTGAAAAAAGCCCAAGAAAAGAAAACAAATGCAAACACCACATCTAACGATTGGTAAGCTGCAATATAATACATTGTTGGTTTCGTTTTAATACCACTTTCACCTCTGGTTACATCTTGTAGTCCAGTTTTGACTTTCACTTGCTCCATGTTTGTAGGTCTGTGCCTCCATACGGGGCTGGGGATGAAAACATTGCAGGATCCTGTGTATTGCACCCACGATGCACTGATTGTGGTTGCAGTGTCCTGTGGGCTTCAGTGCGGAAATGTAATTCACTTTTTTCATTTATTATTGTGGGTGCATTTATTACATTTTTGCACAAGGCGGACTATGCGTTTAATGGTACCCTAGGCAAGAAATGCAAGGCGGGGGTTAGCTCCACTGCAGGAGTAGTATTTTATCTGCTGTAGTCGCATGACCAGTCCCAGTGTTACAGTAGGAGAAAAGCATCCGAGGGGATAGTGAGCCAATCACGCGAGCAGCGTGTGTGTTTTATGTGCGCTCTGCACATAAACCGTAAAATGTGGTTGCAGAGAAGCACAGCTCAGTTTACTTTCCAGCACAGCTTCTGTGTTCTGGGATAACTGAACTTGTGATGGAAATGAATGGGGTTTGAAACATAGAAATTCGCTCGGTGTGCCGAAAACTTCACTGTTATGATCGACCAATATCGTTTTTTCGTTGCCGTCGTGCTGGTAATGATATTTTGGTCGATGCACTTCACGGTTTTTGCATAGAGACCCAATCAGAGCCGAATGCGGCTTTAAACTAGTCTTCGGCAGCAATGCAGGCTGGATGCCCGGGTGTCCCGGTGGAACAGGAGACCCGGGCAAGCCACAGAAGGCGGCGGGAGGGGGGGCGTCCCCTCCCGCTCCTTGTAATGACAGCCACGTGGCTTCTCAGCCACATCGGTTGTCATTTCAAGACAGCTGATCGTTGGCTATGGACACTGGTACCAGGGTGATGCCTCTAGCTGCAGGCATCACTCCGGTACAAGCACTTTCCTGAAATATCAGCAATATCGGTAACCTTGGTGGTCGATTCCGATATATATCGAGGGCCGATCTGCACTATTCACGATATATCGACTTTGCCGATAATTGGTCGATCCCTACTTCACTGCGCTGAAAAGCACACTTTCGGATATTAATACGCGCCAAGCGCAATTAATCCCTTTTGAAGAGTACGATGTATGGCTCTTTTGTATAAAGAAATACTAGTGTGCTCCGTGACAGAGAGACAGACACGCCCTGTATTCCGGTTGATGTCCATAGTAGCAGTCCTGCCTAAGGCAGCGCTCTTGTTTGTTTTATAGTCCGAGCACAAAAGGGGTTTACAGGGGAGGGTGGCATCAACCCAACCAATCACACACATGTATACATTCAAAGGATCAATAGAAAGGGGAGTGTATGCTCATGAACGAGCAATGCCGCGTGCCTGAGTTTCCCGCCGTTGGGTGCACGAGCGGCCATGCACTATTGCTAACAATGAAACCCACATGTAGGAAAAATGCCCGCCAAACACTGTGCAATAGAACTAGCGTGTATCTCATGAACATTGCCCCGCTAATACGTGTGCATGCACTCCCATCATAACCTGTTAGAGTGAATCCTATATAATATAGTAAATAAAAACCATATTTGATAGTGATTATGCTACTGTTCCAGTGAATGAGACTATATCTGCAAAGAACAATAGCAGCAGTATTTTAATCATGCAGATCAAGCATAATGGAAAGCTACCAGCCATTATTCCAGCAAAAGGGCAGATGATATCAAAACGATAAGAATTCCACATCACAAACATATAAAAGCAAAGGGTAGTGCGCTATTCAGATGTGTGATGAAGCTAAAATATGATAAATCAAGAATTGTAATTGAAAAAACAATATAATAAACCTTCAAAAATATATAAATAACAAGCAAAAAATCAAATGGTGAATAAATATAAAGCACAAATATATAAAAAAAAATCTTCCGAATTGCATTGGATTTCTAATTGTGCAAAACGATGCCAAAAAGTGCAAAAAACAAAAAAAATTTATTGAAAAATGTAAGTCCAGAGATAAAAAATTTTTCATTTAGTTTTATTGCACGTTTTGCACGTTTCGAAATTCACTGCAATTGGGAAGATTTTTTTATATATTTGTTAGGAATGCACCGAAATTTTCGGCCGAAAATGGGCCTATCCCATTTCGGCCAAAAATGGGTTAAAATGCCGAAATTAATGGCCGCTTAAAGGAAGGAGGAGGGCGCAGCGCAGGTTTGAAAAGATGCGCCTCTGGCCGGCAGCCCGTCTCCCTGTGATGTCCCTACTACTGCGATCTCTGCATTAATGAACTAACAGACCGAGCGGGAGGGCGGGCAAGCGGCCGCTAATAGATATAACTATGTGAGCCTTCACTTCCCTGTCAGCGGCACGATGTGCATGAATGAAGTGACACTCCGGGCGGGCGAGCGGCGGCTAATAGATATAACTATGTGAGCTTCACTTCACTTTCCTGTCAGCGGCACGATGTCCATGAATGAACTGAGCCTTCACTTCCCTGTCAGAGGAGATGCACGCATTACAGGGAAGTGAAGGCTCACATAGTTATAGTTATTAGCGGCCGCTCCTCCCGCCCGGAGTGTCAGTTCATTCATGGACATCGTGCCGCTGACAGGGAAATGAAGTGAAGTGCTTACATAGTTATATCTATTAGCGGCCGCTCGCCCGCCCTCGCGCCCTGTGTGTCAGTTCATTCATGCACAGATCGTAGTAGTAAAGACATCACCGGGAGGCAGGCGGCCGGCCAGAGGCGCGGTTTTTGAATAATGGACATCGGAGGAGCTGAGTGAGTAGGAGAGGGACGCTGAGGCTGATGCGGGGGGGGGGGGGGTGATAGCTGAGGCTTACCATTGGTATTAGTATTATCAGCATGAGGGGGTTAATGTACTGCTGGTCACTGCTGCATTAGTGACCGACCAGTGGCAGTTAATTAACCAGTATCAGTGCAACCAGTGTTAATTAACACTGATACTGGTTGCACTAATGCAGCACAAAGGGGTTAATTAACTGCCACTGGTCGGTCACTAATGCAGCAGTACATTAACCCCCTCATGCTGCATAATACGAATACCATTGGTAATTTAACCTCTTGCCAACCCGTCACAGTACATATACTGTGACAGGGTGGCAGCGACAGGTGTACATCGCTGTCTGTTTTTGGTGTATGTGGTGTGGTTCTATCTAATTTAAAATTATTTGGGGGGAAAAGGTCAGTTTCGGTTTTCGGCCAAGGGCATCCTGCATTTTCGGTTTCGGCCCAAAATTTTCATTTCGGTGCATCCCTAATATTTGTGCTTTATATTTATTCAGCATTTGATTTTTTGCTTTTTTATATATTTTGATGGTTTATCATATTTTTTTCTATTACAATTCTTGGTTTATCATATTATTTTAGCTTTATCACACATCTGAATAGCGCACTACCCTTTGCTTTTATATTTCTTTTTGCAAGCTCTTGAGTACTTGTGTTGGTGAGTGCTGCAGTTCATTTATAGGTGTGGATAGTAGCCACCCCAGCAGCGCACCTGTTCTCATACTCTATGCACATCACAAACCTATCTCCGGCAGTGAATACCGGGGCCCTGGGCTGGCCGATATACATTTGCGCGGTGGAGTTCGTCTCGCACTGCCATAGAGCCGGACCGGCACTTATTCGCTTAGTCGCTTAGAGCCCGCACCGATAGGGATGATCAGGCAAGTAGCATGCAGTCTCAATTTAATGGAAGGTTTCCACAACTACAGATCTTTCCTCAATGCCAGTTAAAGCAATATTCGCTGTGCATAGCGATTACTGGTAAACCGACACTGGGAGACATAATGGCAATTTTACCTAAAAACACATCCTGAAAAATTTCCACACAAATAGTAATATTTCCACAACAAACTCCCACGCATGTGCACGAATGACACCATCCCGCACTGGCCAATGAGGATGGCCGCAGAGCAGTACCTGGAAGATGTTGGACCATTACAGGAGAGGTAAGTATTGGGAATTTAGTTCCACCTAATTTTTTGGGCAGTTGTAGAAAAGTTTGTCTTTCTGGACTTTCAAATGAATAGGTCAGTTTTAATGAGGAGAGGTATAACTATCGAGCAGGACTCGAAACTTGAAATTAAGCCGAAACGCGTTGGATGCTTTTCGGATGTTTTCTCTGCCCAAATTCCAAGCCTGATCGCAAGCATGGAACAATACTTTCTAAAGAAAAGTAATAGAGAAATACTTTCTAAAAAGTCACCATACCACCTTATGTCACAAACCTTCGATACTTTTCTTCACCTCTTCACCATGGGTCTTTAACCCAACACCAAGCAATGTGTAAACTTTTTATCTTTATTTATTTTATATACTCATACCTTGCATATATTTAATCCTCACTTGCCCACAAAGTCCCAACTTTCTTTTGTCTGAGGCACCAAAACCCTACAACTATCGAGCAGTGTTTGAGCGTTTCGTTCCTTGCTGGGGCAATAATTGGATCATTTGACAGCTGGACGAACTCTTTCCTAAACTTGACTTGGGGAACTTTTGGTGTTTTTATTTTGACGTTTTTATTTTGGCAAAGCTCCTAAACTCGACTCCATGTGTCCATGTACACATAGGCTTTTACCAGAGTTTAGGAGCCTGCTGCGGTTAGGGGAGCTTTAATCTCCTTTGCGCTCCCTGAATGCGGAAGAATCGCGCTCAGGATAGGAACGTTTTGACTGCCGGGTGCCGGAAAGCGCACAATTGTGATTTGCCACTTTTTGCATTTCCCCGCGGCTGCTGTCAGTGTAGTCAGGGTGTATGTGAATAGCATAAACGGTTACTGCCCACACCTGTAACTGGTCTCTGCAACAAGGAGCCTAGGAAGGGCAACGCATGTAACAAGACACACAAAGATTCCAAGCTCTCCTTACCGATCAGTCAGGGTGTATGCGAAGCCTTACTGAACACTGCATACACTGCTGCTTATTGGTTTCTATAGTTTGCTAACTGAAAAGCACTGACTCATATTTTGGCAATGCGAATATTACCTTATAATCCTCTGTTAGGTTTGTCTCCATGGACTCCCATACACCATTGCTGTATCACATTGCAACCAACCTGAATCCGCTGGACCAGTGCCAGTATCCAGACGGGCAAAAAAAATACACGTATTCGCTCTTTGACTGTTAAATGATTGTTAAATCACAGGACGGGCTGGCAAGATTTATCAGCCTCTACCACACTACACTGTATGGCAGGTGACGCTTCCGACTGCTAGTTCAGCATTGCAGATTGCTGTCACCTCTCATCCTTTGGTTCTCATTGAGAATAAACATAATTGCCTTTGTCACGTAGGTCTGATCAGGTTGCTGGAAGAGGAAATTGATATATAATAAACCAGGAACTAGCACCGCTGTCCTGACTAATGGGGGTGTGAGTCACAGCGGCCAAATGTACTAATTATTTTGCAGGCAAAGCCAGTGTGTGTGTATAGGAAGTTATGTGTGTGTGTGTGTGTGTGTGTGTGTATATATATATATATGTATGTATATATATATATATATATATATATATATCTCTCTCTAATTCAAATTTAACATTGTGTGTGTGTGTATATCTGCGTCTAATTCCAATTTAATTTTGGGGATCCCAAATTCCATGCAGCAGACTGTCTAATCTCTAGAGCAGAGAAATGAGACGGAGTGTTTAATTTTAGCAAAAATCGCAGTTGATTAAAACGAGGGTTACTGGTTTTCAAGAATAAAACCGGCTATGTAGCGCTAATTCATGTTGGGGTGCTGAAGCTGCAAAGTAAACCGTTCCCACCACCATGCTTCACGGTTTATTCTTCTGAAATACTGTCTTTTAGAGCTGCACCTTTTAAGCTTTAAAAAATCACGATTTTTGAATCTGTTCTCTGCTCACTCACATCTGTCAAAAAATAACAAAGCCTTAGGTCCCTTTCACACAGGCGGACCGTTCAGATCCGCCTGTCAGTTTTTTTTGGCGGATCTAACCGGTCCCCCCATGCATCCCTATGGGGCATCGGATGTCAGCCGAGACATGTCCTCTGACATCCCATCCTATCCGTCAAATCTGGACGGATGGAAACCCTATTTTCCATCCGTCCAGCGGATCGGATGAGAACGGACCGGCGGTCCGTTCCCATCCGATTCCCCCATAGAGATGTATGGGGAACTGACAGCTGTGTCTCCGCACATAGCACGGAGAACAGCTGTCATTCTCCTGCTCAGCGGGGGATAGGCGGATCGATCCCCTGCTAAGATAAACTGAGTCTGTCCGACGGACGGAGAGTGTGAAAGGGGCCTTACAAATGTTAATCAATATTATTAAGGCTGTTAAATAACTATGAACACCATTTTTTACAATGTGTATAATTTCCTTCTTTTAGATCAAAGGAATCCACTTCCATCTGTAAGGTTTCATTCACACCTGAGCGTATCGTTTCCAGGCGATTTTCTTTTTTCAGGCGTTTTTTTTTCTGCCTTTTTTCCATGTGTTTTTCAGGTGTTTTTTGCAGGTGTTTGTAGGCAGACATTGACCTCTAACAAAAACGCCTGTAATCTGCCAAAAAAGAAGCTAACGTACTTTTTTTCTTTTTTAGCTATAGGCGTTTTGATACAGGTGACGAAACGCTCATATGTAAACAGAGGCCATTGAAATGAATGGGATTTTGCTTGTTGGGCGTTTTGAGACTTCAGAGATGAGCGTTTTACGAGCTGAAAAATGCTCAGGTATGAACAGGGCCTAAGTGAGGGCAGTTTAACCTTTTAAAGACTAAGCCTTTTTCTGACACTTGTTGCTTACAAGTTAAAATCAGTATTTTTTGTTAGAATGTTATCAACCCGACTCGCTTTTTGTCCAGGGGTGGTATAGGAAGTCCCTGTACCCGGATCAATGTTGTATCCACCCAGGTGAGTATGAATGTTTTTTTTTTTTAAACCCATATATCTCTTTTAAAGTTCTAGTAGTCCTGAAATTTCTTTTTTATTTTTTAATAACATGCCATATATACCGGTCTTGTGCATTGGTTTTGCACAGAACAGCCCTGATCCTCTTCTTCTGAGGTCCCGCACTTGCGCTCCTGGCTCCTCCTCCCCTGCTGGGTGCTCCCATAACAAGCTGGTTGCTATGGGGGCCCTTGTATAGGCTTGCATTTGTGATTTTTCGTGGCTGGCGGTCAACCCAGTCTGGCTGTACATGAAGCCTAAAAGTGCCCAGTAGGCAAATTTAGTCGCTGTAAGTTTAAGTCATATGACTTTGTGTCTGTCATGTAAATGTAGCTTAAAGTGGAGTTCCACTCAAAAGTGGAACTTCTGCTTATCTGTCTCCCCCCCCCCCCCCTCTGGTGCATTTGGCACCTTTTGGGGGGGGGGGGAGGGGGATTTTTTCATGAAAGCCAACTATACGGGTATTTCGTTCTGACATCTGTAGGTCGTTTACAACCACCAGTCACAAAATAAGCATCCGACACACCCATGCTGAAATGACCACCTCCCATTTTCTAGAACGACTTCCAAGCGTTACATGAGATACATTCCAGTCTCAGACAGATTATACCACCATCATCCTAGTAAGCTCTTCCAGAATGTTATTCTAAAAAACCTGTATTTGACACCATTTGAAATTCTCGTTCTCCTGAATAGGCGTAATTTTGACGGTCCATGTTAACGTTTATGTGCTGTATTCGCATATGTTTCTTGTCTTTTCATATGAATATATTGTAAACCCTTAACTTTTCACAATGAAAACTTTATTAGGGAAAACAAAATAGTCTGCATCTACAGTATGTGAAGCTGCTGACTTTTAATTTTTGGGGGGGGGGCAGAACGCTGCTTTTAAAGAGAAGTAATGCTTGTACCGCAGCCTCGGATATTTGGTCTTTTGCAGAGCTACACGAAGGACATCATCCAACACTCCCAGAAGTGCTGCACCCTGAGATTCTTCGTCTGGTGTAGCTCTGCAAAATATCGAATATCGGAGACCTAGGCGGTAGATCAGGGGAGCATTCGTAACTTTTTGTTGACAGTCTCTTTAGGTAAGGCTCCGTTCACATCTAGGCGTTTTGGGGCGTTTTTGGGGAGTTTTTCTGCTCTAGGATCAGCTCTCAAAACGCCCAACAAGACAAATCCTATTCATTTCAATGGCCCCTGTTCACATCTGAGCGTTTTGACGCTGTAAGCAAAACGCCCAACGCTCAAAAAAGTACATGAGCTTCTTTTTGGGCAGATTACAGGCGTTTTCCATTGGTTTCTATTCAATCTAAAAACGCCTGCAAAAAAATCGCGGTAGAAAACGCTACGCTCAGGTGTGAATGTAGCCTAAAGTGTGTTGTGTTTTTTTAAATGTTGTTTTCATTTCTTTGTAAAAAGCAGGTCATGCTCTGATGTTGGCGCCTTCCTGGGAGCGTTTTGTGTTTTTGCCAGTAGCTGCATTTTGTTTACTTTCCCAGCCAGACGTAAAATCACCGCTATATTTTATTTATCATTTCTCAAACCTTGTGTAGCAATTTGCCGGAAAAGGTGAAATGATTATCCACCTCGATTTGTGTGTGATCAGCAAAGCACTGGCAGGCGTACGCGAGATTGATTTCCCGGCCCGCACTTTGGCAACGCTTGTATTTGGACAACCTTATTGGCTAATAGGGAGCTGTGCGCCTGAAAAGTTTTCAGGTTATTTTTACATCTGACTCATTCATTGCTCTGGCTTGGATCGAACGTTGGAATAAGTTCCCTCTTTTGTTTTTTGTTAGAATTTAAAGGCCAAATCTAGACAAAAACTTAAAGTGGTTGTAAAGTTGGAAGGTTTTTTTTTTTTTTTTTATCTTAATGCATTCTATGCATTAAAGTGGTTGTAAACCCACTTTAATTACTTTTACTTATAGGTAAGCCTATATTAAGGCTGTAAATATCTCCTGACTTTCACCGTTTACGCATTGGCGCATGCGCTCTGAAGAAACGGCTGCTTGTGCCGTTTCTTCAGAGCCCAGTGCCGTGACTGCATGCGGGAGTGACGTCACGCGGGTCCGGCCAGTAATGCTGCCCGAGTCCGCAGACCTGGAAGAAGACGGGTGATACATGGATGCGGCCAGCAGCATGGACATCGTGGGCTTCATTGGAGGCAAGTGTCACATAATGCGATGCATACTAGCACATTATGCATTTACTTTGCAGGGAAGAAAAAAAAATTGAGGAATTTACTTCCTCTTTAAGATAAAAAGCCTTCTGTGGGCAGCAGCCCCCTCAGCCTCCTTATACTTGAGTCCCCACTCTATCCAGCGATGTTCACAAATGCCTCAGCTCTCCTGGTTGTCAATCGAACTCAGCCAATCGGGAGAGTGAGGGCGGGGCTTAATGGCAGCTCCGTGTCTGAATAGATACATGGAGCTGCAGCTTGGTTTTAAGTGCCCCCACAGCAAGCAGGGGGGAGAAGAGGAGGATACGGGCTGCTCTGTTAAAAACCCATTGCACAGAGGAGGGAAGTATAACATGTTTGGTATTTTAAAAGAAAAAAAAAGAGAATTTACAATCACTTTAACCACTTGCCGACCGCTCACTCGAGCTCTACTGCGGCAAAGTGGTTAGTTCCCGTCCAGCGACCTAGACCTACGTCGCTGGACTCCTCCCCTTGTGGGCGGCGTGCTCCCGCTGTATTCAGTCACAGCGGGAGTCAGGCCAGGGGAGGAGAGGCGGTGATCACCGCCGCTCTTCCCCCGATCGTCGGGGAATCGAGTATGGAGATCCGCCCGCTTGTGTAAACACAGCGGGCGGATCTCCTAAGTGACAGATTGCAGGGTTCAGCATAGCTGAACCTGCATACTGTTGCCGTGTCACTCAGTCACCTCCCCCCCCCCCCCCCACACGTTAGTAAGCACCAGGCATACATTAACCCCTTCCCTGCCAGTGTCATTTTTACAGTGACAGTGCATATTTATAGCACTGATTACTGTAGTAATGTCACTGGTACCCCCAAAAGTGTCAAAAATGTCAGTCAAGGGTCCGATCTGTCCGCCGCAATGTCGCAGTCCCGCAAAAAAATCGCAGATCGCTGCCATTACTCTTTAAAAAAAAACACCAACCTCTCCCTTAGTAAACGCAATAACTTTTGCGCAAACCAATCAAAATACGCTTATTTTGATTTTTTTTTTTTTTTACCAAACATAAAATAAAATAAAATACCACCAAAAGAAAGCTCTATTTGTGGGAAAAAAAGTACGTAAATTTTGTTTGGGTACATCGTCGCATGACCGCGCAATTGTCAGTTAAATTCGCACAGCGCCAAATCGCAAAAAGTGGCCTGGACGTAAGACAGCAAAATCCTCCGGTGGTAAAGTGGTTAAGGGGGAAATATAAGGTTACAGCAGTAAAGATTGGGGAGTCAGAGGATGGGGACACAGGCTACTGACACCTCCTGGAAGTAGTGAATGCACAACAGCTTAATGCCTGGTACACATGTGATTATCAGGCAAATGATTGTCCCTTTTTTTTTTTTTTTTTTTTTTTTTTTTATGCATGCTGATCTCGTATTGAAGTAGAATAGTTTACTAAAGTAATGAAAATTCTCGTACAACAGAATAAAAAATTGGAAGTGATGTAATGTGTTGCAGTGTATCTTTGAACGACAACTGCACGGGTTCAACGAAAAACGTACAATCTGGTATCATACGGAAAAAATGTTTGTGCTTGTCCTATCGAATAATATCTGGTGAGCTGTCGTGACCGGCTGTGTACGAACAATCGGTTTATCGTACGATCGCTTTGAAAGCGGTATTTTTCGTACAATATTCTGCTTGTGTACGGGCCTTTACAGAGGCTTCAGTACTGGAATGGAGGGAAGGTAAGAGATGCACGCCAACAGAGTGGAGAGCGTCATTGGTTCCTTTCAGACGCACCGAAATCTGTCCAAACGTATCCGCCTGCTGAGCGCTGGATCTCTCTGCTGATCCCCGCTGAGCAGGCAGATGACAGGTCTGTGTCTGCTCCACTATGCAGAGGGGATACGGACACAGCCCCCTTTTCTCTGTGGGATGGTCCCGTATTAACCGACTGACTGTCTGTTTCCATCCAAATGTCATCCGATCCATTCTGCCGAACAGATGGTGAACGTATCCCCATCCGTCTGTTTTTAGAGGATTGGATTGGATGCTGGGTGGTCCGATTGGATCTGTCTGAAAAACAGACAGGTGGACTCTATCACTGATATGAAAGGGGCCACAGATTGCAATTTTTTTTTTCTTTTTCCATGTAATTTTTTTGTAAAGGATGTTGCCAATCTGATCTGAAAGTGCAGCTCCCGTTGTCATGTTGTATGAATTACTGACATGGGAAGAAGTTTGGTGATAACTTCTGGCTTTTCTCATTTGCATACTTCTGGTTTGGTGACTCTGAATATGAAAGTAAACCCGTCATGAGAAATGCTGCTGTAGTTGACCACCTGAAATGCTAGTTTCCTGGCTGTCATGCTGATGCAGTGGTTTCAATACTTTGAGTCACTTGAAACAAGCATGCTCATCATGAATGTCCAGGTGAAGTCTGAACTGTCATTCGGGGTTAGTGACTCAGAATAACTAATCAAGTGATACGGGAGACGTTAGCAGTGGCAGATTTTAGTATGACAGTACACATTCTTTTAGGCCTCTTGCATACATTCACCAAAAAACTCCAGGTTTCTCTTTCATTCATTGACGGACACAGCTCCTGATATTCCTAACCATTATGGTATACTGCCCCCTACAGGAGTAGGACACTAGGCAGAAAATAATTCTAGCTACCCCTATGGGCAGTCCCCAGGGGGTATACTCTCTCTCTGCTATAGCCACTGAGTTTTTTCTGGCTCATTAGGAGTAAGGACCTAGTTCCTTGCTGGGATCTTTGGTCCTGGCAAAAAATTTTTAGTTAGTTTTTTTTCTCTTGGATTTTTTCCTGTGAGATCTACAATCAACTGCTGGACTGGGCAACAGGCTGGATAATTTAGATCCAGTGGTCACCCCAGTCTGGCCAGCGAGCGTGCGCAGACCTCGGCTCCACTGGACGGGGGCTGGACTGCGAGTTAAAGGTCTTGTGAGGTTGCATACCACCACTACTAAGAGCAAGGAACCTTTTTTTGTCTACGTGGGCCTTCCTTCTCCGCTTATAAGAAGCTTTTTTTTCTTCTTTTTTTGTCCCTCAGGGTCGACTGACAAGGGTTCGAAGCCTTTCATGGCCTCTTCTGGAGGATCCAAATGAACCTGGTCTGGTAAGCCAAGATCGGGTTTTTCCAGACCCGGAGACAAGGCTCCTCGTGCAAAAAACAGAATGTTTATAAATCTTGGGAGAGAAGAGACTCCCCCCCCCCCCCTTTTTTTTATTTTTTGCATTTATTTATTTTTTACAGTTCGTCACCTAGGGGACAACATTTCTGCTATGTGATTTTTTATTTTTTTTTTATTTGTGCCCAGTTCTGTTGGAGAAACTTGGGTCGGGTCTTCGGGTATGTCTTTTATATGTGCTCCACTGAATTGAATGTAATGCACCTAACGCGGTTACATTCTTCCCCAGCCTTGATGACAGCGGGGACCAGGAAATGACGTCACATATCACATCTGGGTCAACAACTAGAAGGGCAGGGGAGCGGAAGTTTGTCTGCTCTCCTCCCGCCCTCTCTATCTAGCGGTGTCCACATATGGGCAAACGGAGCCAGAGATGCATAGTGAGGGGAGTCGCGTGTGAGAAGCATTCGGGCGACAGCCCAAAACTTGTGTTCGCCATGTCGACCTGGCGCCTGGGGTTTGTCAAACCTTGAAGTACATGGCACAGCAGGCACATATCGGGAATAAATGTTTGGTTTACGTATTCTTTAAGAGGTTAAAACATGGAAGTGAGGTGGCGATAAAGTGCTGTCTCACTGCCTGTCAGATGCACTCTTAAGAGTGACCCAAACACAGATTGCGCATCAGTGAGTAATGCTATTGTAAAGTAGATCAGGAGAAGTATTCTGAATGGTGTCATTCAATGTAGGACCAGCCTACTATTGTATACTATTTTATATAGAAGTATCTTTTCTATTCTGAGTTGGAGACTTTTTCCGATCTGTAGATTTCTCCCTAACGATGGTCAGATCAATGGACTGTTCTGTACCGTCTCACTGTATTCATGGCCGGTTCCCAGTTCTCGCCCCATAAAGCTTTTACAAAGTTTCACACACGTGTGTATATTTCTCTGGGAGCAGATGCTTTCCTGTTGCTAATGTCGGAATTTTGGCAGCGGTTGCTCCTGTTGAAGATTCCTTGGGTTGAGTTTGGCAAACATTGCTAGTGTTTACTAAAAATGAATGAGGACGGGGAGTAAAAGGGGAGCAGAGTTAATAAGCAGAGCTCTGTAGTTTAATTCCGTTTACCACACTGGCACGTGAGCAGACAATCTACAAAGTCCCGAAGGTGCCAGCGAGTTCCACTGCAATTAAAAATACTTTTGATTCTGATCTTTTTCAAGTAGTACAGGTGCATCTCATAAAATTAGAATATCAAAAAGTTCATACCAATTCTTATTTCAGCAATTTTTTTTTTTTTTAATTCTATAAATTTTATTATTTTTACATTATAATTGCTAAAAACTTTAACCTGAATTGAAACGGAATCCAGAAGAAAAAAAAAAATACATGTCTATGGAAAAGAATACCCTCACACTTATATTCCTAATAAATAAACGCCAAGTATAATAAATACCTCCTGCCCCATGCCCTCCTCTGGCATCCTTTGTCCACTTTGTTCTCGTCCCACCTATATTCTTCACATTCCCCCTTCTACCTTCTTTTTTTTATTTTTTTTTTTACACCCCTCCCATTTCCGCATATTTATTTTCAGCTTTAAACTTTACCAAACCTTTTATATTTTCTGAAATGTATCTAATTTATCTTCTCCTCCTCTGTGATATAGCTCTTCCAGATTATTTACAGGCCTTATCCAATCTCTTACCTTGGGACTTTCTGGTACCTGCCAAAACTTGGGGATAAGATATTTTGCGGCATTTATTAAATGAGGTATCACCGTTTTTTTTTTTTTATATTTTATTGTTAATTTGGTATAATGGTATAAAAAGGTTCCCGCCCTTTTTAGCAAATTTTCTCCAGTTATTTCCTGAATTACTTATTTCCTCCCAGAATTGTATATGATTGGGCACTCCCATCAAATTACATATTCCCCTTCATCCCACATCCTCTCCAGCAAATATTTAAGCAATTCTTTTCAAAAAGTGAAACTCGTATTTTTACACACAGAGTGATGTATTCCCAGCATTTTTCTTTTTTATTTTGATTATGGCTTACAGCTAGTGAAAAACCCAAAATTCAGTACCTCAGAAAATTAGAATATTACATAAGACCAATAAAAAAAAAAAAAGATTTTTAATACAGAAATGTTGGCTTAACCACTTAACGACCAGCCACGTAGATCTACATCGGCTGACTTTGAGTGGTTATACCGGGATGATGCCTCTAGCTAGAGGCATCATCCCGGTACCGTTGTTTGAAGCTGGCGGTCGGCTTTCCGTCGGTAACGATCGATGCGGCTCGGGAGCCGCTCGATCGTTACCCGGGGGGCGGGAGGGGACGTCCCCCCCCCCCCCTCCCGCCGCCTTCCGCGGCTTTGCTCGGGGCTCCCGTCCCACCGGGAGCCCCGAGCACCCAGCCGGCACGTCCGCCGGCTGGATGGAGTCCCGATGAATGCCGGAAACGGCATAGATCGGGTCTCCGATGACGTAACCCGGAGGCGGCGTCCATGACGTCACATCCGGGTTACTGAGCTGCAAAAGGCGGCAGATTTAAAAAACGGCTGTATGCAAAAATGCCGTTTTTGGCGTTTTGCATACAGGGAAGTGTAGTGGAGGGGTCTAGGGTCTTTTAGACCCTCGATCCCTCCATAAAGTGTACCTGTCACACATATTGCTGTCACAAGGGATGTTTACATTGCTTGTGACAGCAATAAAGTGATCAGATTTTTTTTTTTTTTTAAAAACCTGTAATAAAGTTAAAAAAAAAAGAAAAAATATATAGGAAAAAAAAAAAAAAAATTTAGCCGCCCCCGTCACCGTTAGCTCGCGCACAAAAAAAAACGTATACGCAAGTCGAGCCGCAAATGAAATCGCTGTTCAAACCACACATGTGAGGTATCGCCGCGATCGCCAGAGCGTGGGCAATAATTTAAAAAAGAGAGCTACACTCTACCTCTAAACTGGTAACCGTTAAATAAATTTAAAGCGTCGCAGATTGAGATCTCTATTGACCGTAGTTTGTCGCCATCCCACGGGGGGGCGCAATTTTAAACCGTAACATGTTTGGTATCTATTTACTCGGCGTGACATGTTCTTTCACAATATACAAAAAAAATGGGCTAACTTTACTGTTTAGTATTTTTTAAAATTAGTGAAATGTGATTTTTCAAATTTTTTCCAAAAAAATGGCGTTTTAAAGACCGCTGCGCAAATACCGCGTGACAAAAAATTTTGCAATGACCGAAATGTTATTCTCCAGAGTCTTTGCTATAAAAATATATATAATGTTTGGGGGTTCTAAGTAGTTTTCTAGGAAAAAATACTGGTTTTAACTTGTGAACAAAAAGTGTCCGAAATAGGGCTGGGGGTAAAGTGGTTAAATTATGTCCATGTACCAGTATAGTATGCACTCAATACTTGCATGAATTACTGCATCGATGCGGCGTGGCATTGAGGCGATCAGCCTGTGGCACTGCTGACGTGTTATGGAAGCCCAGCTTGCTTTGATAGCAGCTTTCAGCTTGTCTACATTGTTGGGTCTGGTTTCTCTCATCTTCCTCCTGACAATGCCTCACAGATTCTCTATGGGGTTTGTCAGGTGAGTTTGCTGGCCAATCAAGCACAGTGATACCATGACCAATAAACCAGGTATTGGTACTTTTGGCAGTGTGGGCGGTGCCAAGTCCTGCTGGAAAATTAAATCATCTCCATAAAGCTGGTCAGCAGAGGGAAGCATGAAGTGCTGTAGAATTTCCTGGTAGAGGGCTGCACTGACTTTGGACTGGATAAAACACAGTGGACCAACACCAGCGGATGGCATGGCTCCCCAAATCATCACTGACTGTGATGGAGGATTCACCATGGGATCACTTCTAGAGGCGTCAGGAGAGGTGCTCCCTCCGGACGCTTTCTAGTCGTTTCCGGGTTTACCAGAGCTGTCTGTAAACCCAGAAGTGATGCGGTCCGTTAGATGGATAGGCAGGAAGTCGAGTAAGGGCAAGATGGCCCCCAGTTGGCTCTATGCCCTTGGAGGACCCTGTTGAAGTCAGTGTGAAAAATGTTTTACTTTTTTTTTTTTTGTTTGTTTGTTTTTGTTTTTTTGCTCCTAAAGGTAAATGAGAGATCTGGGGTCTCTTTGACCCCATATTTCAGAGGACCTGCCATGCTTATTTCTATTACAAGGGATGTTTACATTCCTTGTAATAGGGATAAAAGCATTCAAAAAATGGACAGTGTAAAAATTAAAAAGTAAAAATGTATTCTAGCGCAAGACCTCCTCTGTAACCCTGTAACTTTTAAAGTGTCGTCTATGGAGATTTATCGAGATTAGTAGTAGAGATTTAGCCTATGGAGAAGTACCGTAGTTTGTCACCATTCCACGAGCGTGCAGAATTTTAGAGCATGACATGTTGGGTATCTATTTACTGGGTGTAACATCTTTCACAATATACAGAAAAAAAATTGGGCTAACCTTTTTTTTATTTTCATTTAATTAAAGTATTTTTTTCCCCAAAAAATTGCGTTTGCGCAAATACTGTGTGACATGAAATGTTGCAGTGATCGCCATTTTATTTTCTAGGATCTCTGTTTAAAAAAATAAAAATGTGTATATGTGTGTGTGTGTGTGTGTGTGTGTGTGTGTGTGTGTGTGTGTGTGTGTGTGTGTGTGTGTGTATGTTTATATAATTTTTTTTGTTGAAGGGGTTCTAAATTTCCTAGCAAAAAATACTAATTTAAAGCGGAGTTCCAGCCTAACCGCACACTCACCGATCCCACGGTCCAGCGATGCACCGTCTTCTCCCTCCCTCTCTGCTCTGCGGCGCCGGCATCACTAATGTGGGCACCCGGCTGTGACAGTTTGCGGCTTCACAGCCGGGTACGCACTGCGCATGCGCGAGTTGCGCTATGCGTCGTGATTGGCCGGCAATCTCCTGGGATCTCTGACATGTCCCAGAAGATTGCAGGGAGGGAGGGAGAGAGGAGAACTTCCGCTCAGGGCGCCGCGGCGCTCCGAGCGGAAGTGGGAGCGGGTACATGTCAAAACTAGGTACCCGCCCCCCCCCCCCCCCCCCCACAAAAATGACATGCCAAATGTGGCATGTCAGGGGGTTAGGACTATTTTTAAAGCGGAAGTTCCACTTTTGGCTGGAACTCCGCTTTAAACTTGTAAACAAAGTTCTATAAAAGTCCTGGTCAGCAAGCGGGGGCCCTAAAATGTTTCTAAAGGCAATTTTTTTTTTCTTAATTAAAATTATTAACCTGTCTTACTTGCTTTGTGCCATGTTGTTATTGCACATAGCAGCCCCTGACCTCCTCTTCTGGGGTCCCCTTACGCTGATTTTGGTGGCTCCTTTTTTTTGTCTGCCCCCGCTCTCTGCTCTTAGCCAAGCTGTCGTAATTCTGGCCTAGGTGAGATTTGTTTTGAAGGAATGGTAAGTCACAAAAAGGTACCCGCTCCCAGAAAAAACACACCAGCTTTGCTGGGGAGAGGAGGAGAAGTGGTACTTTCAGTTTTAATTAAAGGTCTACTTTAAAGGGATAGTAAACTTCAGACATGAAATATTAACAAAGCATATCTCTCTAGTGTGTACTTGTCTCAATTCAAAGCACTAAATGAAATTTCTGTCCACTGCTTCATTCCTCTGCTATACTTATGGGTCACTTCTGAAAAGTTTTTTACTGACAAGAGAAAAATGGTGACGTGGGAAGGATAATCCAGCACAAGTCCTGAGATTGACAGCCTGAGCTCTGTTCCTGAGAGCTGTGTGGAGGGGTATGTAAGCTCTTCCCTCCAATTTGCTCTCAGAGATCTCCTCATTGAGCTGCCGAGTGTAATTTCATCTCTCTGCCCCGTTTTCTGACAGCTCAAACAAGCCTAATACATTCTTGCCATAGAGAAGGGGAGGGATCTCCAGCTGATTGAGAGCTTAAGCTCTGTTCCTGTAGGCTGTGTGGAGGGGGTGTGTCCCTTCCTTCCAATCAGTGGTCAGAGCTCTCCTCGCTGAACTATGCGGTGTGTAACTTCAGCTCTCCACCCCCTTTTTTTCTGACTACTCAGAAAAAATTCTGGCCTTGGAATGGATGTAGAGAAGTAAAGACCGCAGATAAACAGGTGCAACTTATGTAGGAGGATTTTTTTCATCTGTGTATCACCGGAGGCCAGTCACTTCACTGGGTATATGTAAGGGTTTACATTCAATTTTAAGGTAGAATGGATGGAGGGCTCAACTACGTGTTTTTACTGCTCCCCAACCACAAGTGTGAAGGAGACCTTAGCAGAAAATATTCCTTCAAAGTTATTTGCTGTATAAAAAGCCTCTTTAGGCCTCTTGCGTGCTGCAGCTTGAAAAAAGCTCAGTACAGCTTTTTTTTTTTTGATTACTGAGCTAAAATACAGTCCATTAGGTCCCTTTCACACTTGCTGCATGACAAGTCGTACTCCACAATTTCCAATGAGTACCGTTCATTTCTGTGCGACTTCAACTCGCAACGCCTTCAAAGTAGTCCCTGCACTACTTTGGGCCGATTTTAATGCGTTTTGAGGTCCAAAGACATGGGCAATGCTTCAAGTCCAGTCAAAATTGGCCGACTTTTAGGTCGCATAAGTGTGAAAGGGGCCTTAATTGTAATGTGCCAAAACACATGAGCGCAAACAAGCGCTTTGCATTCTTCAGTAAAAACAAAATAGAAAAATCAGAATTTTTGGTCAGTAATTTACGACTCGTGCGCGCATAAATAGCGCGATTGCGCACAAATGTGCGCACATGCCCGTTTGCATAAAGTATAGAACAAAAACGTGAGTTTTCGTGCTTTTGCGTGAAAATACGCACAAATACGTACAAAAAAAAGTCTGAAAAAGTAGATGCTCAAACAGGAGTATTGTGTGCAAGAGGTTTAATAATGGTTTTCAGTTTTGTGAATGAATAGAAGACATTCTGCACACCTGTGCCCGCCATGCTGAATGAGTACACTAAACCTTCACCTCCATGCTTTACTTGTTATCAATACATGATTGTCTAACGATCGCTGCATCTGTTCCCTGTGTGTGAGGGGCGCCTCTGTGCCCTGTTTATTACTTTTGAAATGCCGTTCCTTTGATATAGATATTCTGTTGAAAACCTGCAAAATGAGGCCAGAGGTCTGCTAAGTTACCATGAGATGTGCAGAATGTCCATTTCCCTTTTTTCTTTTCTTTTTAAGATTGATTTAGAAATCAACAGCCCTAGCAGAATCTTGTATATTACAGCCAGGTCTTGGTGGGGGATTATGCCACTTTGGATGTTGGCTGTTTCTGTGCCCTAAAGCGTTACCCTAAAAAAAGACAAAATTGGATCCTGTCCCTTTAAAGCATTTTATACAGCACAGTGCTTGTGCTGTGTTATTTGGCTCTTTGTATCCCCTGAAATACCTGGTTGATCCTGCCCGGTTCTACCCTCTCCCCTTTTAAACTGACCACGGTTCATCATAAATGCTGAGCCCTGACACCGTGGTCAGTTTACGTGCCTCCATCATAGAAAACTTTTCTTGATCCAACAAATGTTCTAGCAGTGTATGCAATTTTTGTTAAATTACAGTTTAAAATTGAATGTTAAGAGCCGGGTATGCCCAGAGCTTTTTTTTTTTTGTACCTTTTTCTTTACATGGTTATAGTTAGTCAGGTTGAAAGGCACAAGTCCATCTGGCTCAACCAATTAAAAAAAAAAAAAAAAAACAGTCCTGAAAACCCAACCATCCAATCCCATATACACAATCCTATGAACGCAGTTGATCTAGAGGAAGGCAACATTTTTTTTTTTTTATTGGTTTTGAAAAACCAATAAAAAGAATCTTTAACCAGTTCCCGTCCGTCATATAACAAAATGACAGCCGCAAAGTGGTTGCTCTATCCTGACCGGGCGTCATATGACGTCCAGCAGGATATGCCGCTCTGACACACCGCATCTCCGATCCCGGTAGAGTCTATGATGTAGGCTCTTTACCATGTGACCAGCTGCATCCAATCGCAGCTGGTCACATAGTAAATAAGTGCCGTTAATTCTTTCCTCAGTTCGCGCCTGACAGGGGCGAATAGAGAAGAGCCGAACGGCGGCTCTCCTGACGGGGGGGGGGGTCTGTGCTGGTAATAAGAGCATTAACTACCAGTGCAGACCCTTGGGGGATGCCACTAGAGCCACCAGGGATTGCTCACCCATGGCCACCAGGGATGCCAATCAGTGCTCAGGGAGCCTGTCAGTGCCCTCCTCAGTGCTGCCCATCATTGCCATCTATCAGTTCCACTAGGGCTGGGCGATTTATCGATTAAATCGATCCATTTTTTAGTGTAAAACGATTTTTTTTTTTTCCAAACTCGAGTTTTTTGCACTAGCCGCCCCTTCAACTGCTCACTTGAGCTCTGAGTCTCTTTACAGTGTTCACTGATAGATAACTTCTCTTCCCTCACCGAGCGCACCATGTGACAGCGCTGCGCCGCCATTGGCCCAACGTCTTTGCATATTCATGAGCGGCGCTTGCCCGCGCGCCACGTGACAGCCCGCAGTGCCATTGGCTGGCGAACGCTCTGCGCATTTGCATATGCATGAGGCTGGGTTTGGCATTTTGTAGAGGTTGGCCGTCGGGGCTTCTGGGAGTTGCAGTCTGCCGGAGACCTCTGTAGACGGGTCTATGTTTACAATGGCTCGGATGACTTTATGCCAACCGGTGGGGGGTATGGTAATGAGAGCAAGCGCTGGAGAGGTGTAGATTGGAGGAGGCTGGCCCATTGTGGCCTGAGCTCACTGTGAAGCAGGTGGGCACATGGTGCATGTGGGGTCAGGAGCCCATTGCTGCCCCTAAGGCATGCCGGGTTATCCCTGCTCCATGTGACCTGACACTCCAGGCTGCTGGATTCTATCATCAGTCCTGCTTCATGTATGGCACTGTACCACAAATATTATTACCCACTTCACATCCAGAAGATTTACCCCCCCCCCCTCCTCCCCTTCATGACCAGGCCATTTATTTTTTAAAATACAGCTCTGCATTACTTTAACTTGCAATTGCGCAGTCGTGCGCCATTATTTTTTGCGCAGTAAACAAGAAAGAAGACCAACAATTTTGAAAAAAATATATATATTTTTTTACTTTCTGCTAATAAAACGTTCGGAAGATCGTTATTTTCTTTCTATTTTATTCTATTGTCTTTTTTTTAACCACTTTACCACCGGAGGATTTTGCTGTCTTCTGTCCAGGCCACTTTTTGCGATTCGGCGCTGTGCGACTTTAACTGACAATTGCGCGGTCATGCGACGCCGTACCCAAACGAAATTTACGTCCTTTTTTTCCCACAAACAGAGCTTTCTTTTGGTGGTATTTGATCACCTGTGCGATTTTTACTTTTTGCGCTATAAACAAAAAAAGAGCGTTTATTTTGAGAAAATAACAATATTTTCACATTTTTTTTTTATATGAAATTCCCCCCAAAAAAATGTAAAAATCAAATTTTTTTTAATTTTTGGCCGATTTGTTTTCTGCTACCTATGTTTAGTAAAAAAAATCGCAATAAGCGTATTTTGATTGGTTTGCGCAAAAGTTATTGCGTTTACTAAGGGAAAGATTTCTGTCATTTTTGGTGTTATTTTTTTTTTTTAACGCGTAATGGCAGCGATCTGCGATTTTTTTTTTTTTTTTTTTTTTTTTTTTTTTTTTTTTTTTTTGCGGGACTGCGACATTGCGGCGGACAGATCGGACCCTTGACTGACATTTTTGACACTTTTGGGGGTACCAGTGACATTACTACAGTAATCAGTGCTATATATAGGCACTGTTACTGTAAAAATGACACTGGCAGGGAAGGGGTTAATTTTTTTGGAGAGGGAGGGGTTAATGTATGCCTGGTGCTTACTGACGTGTGGGGGGAGGTGACTGTGTGACAGAAGGACAGATCGGATGTCCAGCTATGCTGAACACTCCGATCTGTCAGTCCCTGTCACTATGGAGATCCGCCCGCTGTGTTTACACACAGCGGGCGGATCTCCAGACTCGATCCCCGACGATCGGGGCAGAGCAGCGGCAATCGCCGCTGCTCCTCCCCTGGCCCGACTCCCGCTGTGAATGAACACAGCGGGAGCGAGCCTCCGGCGGCGCGTGAGCGCCGCCCACAAGGGGCGGAGTCCAGCGACGTAAGTCTACGTCGCTGGACGGGATCGCGGCACTTTGCCGCAGTAGCCTCAATGTAAGCGGGGCTAAAGTGGTTAATCTATTTAATTTGAAGTTATTCTATTCTACGCATTTTAACTCTTGAGGACAATCATAGCAATAAAGTTGCAATTTTGACACTATATCTGATGTCTGCAGTCATTTTTTAAGTGCATTAAAAAAAAATCGAAAATCGAATCGAAACTCGATTATTTTTTTTAGCCAAAATCGCCCAGCCCTAAGTTCCACCCACCAATGCCATCTATCAGTGCCACCCATCAATGCTGCAATATCAGTGCTGCCTATGAGTGCCCATCAGTGCTGCATATTCAGATTTACCACTTAATCTCCAGGACATCATAAGACCTCCACCTAAGGAGAAGTGGTTAAATATAATGGACAATACTGGTTTACTTTCACCTTTTTAAATGTAATTGTAATTCCTTATATTACCTGCAGATGCTGATTTTTCCCTGCACAGAGCCCTGAGGCTCCATGCACACTAGAGGATTTTTTAGCTCCTAGAAGTTATATTATGAGCATTTTATTTTCTTTTGCTCCTAGCTAATAGTGTTATCATATGTGTCCATGCACACTATTTTATGCTAGAAGCATTTTTCAAGCTTCAGCTTTTAGGAGCAGTAAAAATATGTAGAGTTTTTGGGAGTGTTTTCCTGGCAGAAAAAAATGCTAAACGCTACTAAAAACACTCCTAACAGCTTATTTCTAAATGTACTATTAGGCCCCGTTCACACAGGGGCGATCCGACTTGGGGGGGCGACCTCTGAGGTCGCGGTGCGAGCAGTGCGCCGCGACCTCGGAGCGGCCGGCACGGACTTCATAACATCGAAGTCTATGACGGTCGTGCTGGGTCGCCCCAAAGAAGCTCCGGACCCTTTTTCTAAGTCGGAGCGACTTGTTTCGCTCCTATTAGAACGGGTCCGCAGCTTCCCTATGGAAGGCGACCTACGGCGACCTGTGAGGCGACCAGGTCACTACTAAAATGCTAACGTTCCCAAACTGTCAAAACACTACTACAAGCCGGAACTTTTCATTTAGCGTTTTTTGAGTTTATAAAAAAAGTGCCTTTTTTATAGTGATTGTAAACGTTGGATTTATTTATTTTATCCGCTTTACGACCGCCCACTGTATATATTTTGCGGCAGGGTGGCTGCTCTGCACTAGATTGCATACCTAGTACATGATCTGACGCTTCTGTCATGAAGGGGGGTAAATCTTCCAAAGCTGAAGTGGTTACACAACAAGCTGGTCTTACCTACCTGCTCTATGTAATGGTTTTGCACGGAGCAGCCCTGATTCTTTTTCCGGGGTCCCCCACCAACACTTCTGGCTACTCCTGCCTTCAGAGTGCCCCAATAGCAAGCTGCCAAGTATAGAATAGAGTGCCCATTTAGCAAGGTAAACCAACTTCCACCTGTTTAGAATCACTCACTTCCTTCTGCTGTTCAGGACTACATGTACCATGATGCATTGCTCCTCACACATTCACAAGTTTTCAGACACTGACATGTATGAGCTGTATGTGCCCTGCACTGTGTACACTGACATGTATACTTCTATACTCCTATGACACAGCATAGTGTGCTTTATTTTTTTCTAAAATTAAACTAACCTTTTCTTGTGTGTAAACGGTTATTACGGCTTTGAAAATGAGAAATAATTGCAGGCTAATAACGCCACTATTCATATTGTATTGCACACCCCAGCGCCACTGGATGTAATGAAGAATTTTGTGTGTGGAGGTGGGTGGTTGCTGACAGCACTTTTCAGCCGCCCTACATATTGAATTACTTGCGTGAGATAGAGCTGCACGATTCAGGATAAAATGAGAATCAGGATTTTTTTTTTTTTTTGCTTAGCATAACTATGACGATTCTCTCAAGATTCTCAGTGTAACATCATTTTTTACATTATACAAAAGACTTGGGCTAACTTTACTGGTTAGTTTTTGAAATAAAGTGTATTTTTTCCCAAAAAACTGTTTGAAAGACTTCTGCGCAAATAATGTGACCTAAAAAAGAAATGACGGTCCCCATTTTATTCTCTAGGGCCTCTGCTTAAAAAAAAAAAAAAAAAAAAAATATGTGTGTGTATATGTATGTATATATATATATATATATATATATATATATATATATATATATATATATATATATATATATATATTATATATACAGTAAAACCTTGGTTTGAGTGTAACTTGGTTTAAGAGCGCTTTGCAAGACAAGCAAAATTAATAAAAATAGCAAATAAATTTTGACTTGATATACAAGCGATGTCTTGATATACAAGTAGCCTCAAGTCACAGCTGAGTATAAAAGAGAAGAGAGGCGCCTCTAAGTGTAGCAATATGGTTAAATTTAATGAAGGTACAACATTTAGCAACTCACATGGTTGATAATTGGAACAGGCACATCTAAGGATGCAGGCATCCAGGCTAAAGCTGTCCACATAGACCATCCTCCGCACCGACATCTACGTCATCCCTTCCATGCTGCCCCTCGCTTTCAGATCGCTTTACTTCAGGGTGGTCTTCCCGGTCAGACTGGCAGCCGGCGGTGCAGAAGATGGTCTATGGACAGCTTTACTTCGGATGCCTGCATACTTAATGTGCCTGTTTTATTCATCAACCATGTGAGTTGCTAAATGTTGTACCTTCATTAAATGGAACCATATTGCTGCACTTAGAGGCGCCTCTCCTCTTTTATACACTGTAGCTCCTGCTGGATTTTGCTTCTAATCCCCTTGTGGAAGCGGCTATTTGTGGATGGATATTTTATGGTTATATGACCTATTGCAATGCTATAATCTTTTTATATGGACTATAAACTGAAGGACTTATGAATAAATGGTTGTGGAACGAATCATCTGAGTTTCCATTATTTCTTATGGGGAAATTCGCTTTGATATAAGAGTGCTTTGGATTACAAGCATGTTTCCGGAACGAATTATGCTCGCAATCCAAGGTTTTACTGTATATATATATATATATAATTAAAATGTTTGGGGTTCTAAGTAATTTCTTAGCAAAAAATACTGATTCACTTGCCGACCGCCCCACGCAGATTTACTGCGGCAGGGCGGCTCGTCTGTACCTAATCACGTAGATCTTCGTGTTTATGTGCGGGAGCCAGACCGGGGGAGGAGCGGGCTCGATCGCCGCCAGCCTCCCGAGATCTTAAAGCGAAACTTTCCCTTTTTGGGTGGAGTTCTGCTTTAAGCATTGTCACTAAAGCTTGCCGCACACGTTACAATCTGACCGTACAATCTCCTTTTTAGATGTACCAACACCAATGTTTCAAGGGCCTCTCTGATTGGATAGATTAGGTAGGCCCTCATTATGTACTTTTGGTGAATATAAAGGGATTGATTACATTATAATCTGTGTAGCGAGCCTAAAGACCCATACAAACGGGCCAAGTATCAGGTGGTATCAGTCAGTTCAGTAGAAACTGGCCGACATTCAGCCTGTGTGTACGGCTGCCGGTCCAACAGAAGCCAGAATAGTGTCCAGGTTCTGTCGAAGGGGCATGCCTGAAAAATGTCTGCTAATCCGCACCCAATCGACGCTCTCATATACTGGTTTAAAACTCTGACTGGTGTGTTCTGTTGGGGGTTTGCCCTGTCAGAACACACTATCTCAGAGGGGAGATTGCTGTACTAACATCAGATTAGTACAGCGGTTTCTTCTGAGCTCTGCAGTTTTTTTCCGTTCAGCCCACTGGGTTGAACGATAAAAAGAAAAAAACACCCGATAGTCTGTGCGAGGCATAAGGCAAAGCCTTTGAGAGCTCACATCGGATGAGTGACCTGGTTTGCAGGAACTTTGTTGCCCACTTTCACTGACCATTTATTTCCAGAGTGCCCGGGGAGCCCCAGAATTTGTGCTAAATTAATCTAGAGCTTGCATGGTTGTCTGACTCCCTGCACCACCACCTTTTGCTGTTGAAGCCTAGCATCGTCCTTTTTCTAGCGACATGAGCGGCTCTTATACTCCATTTGCGCTGTGCAAACATTAGGGGGAACGTTTACAATGCTTACTGTGGAAATTACAGTCCACCTATTGGGGTGCTCCGGCCACATGATCAGCTCCTAGCAGCCAGCTACAGGGGTGAGGAGGGACAGCCGACAACAAATAGCCAATAGAAATACACAAAGTCCAATGATCGTGTTAAAGTGTCCAATTTAAGTGATTAATCCTAGTGTTGTGTATATATTCGTTATCTTCCTCCATCTCTGGTTTTCGTGACTGAGGGATTTTCCAGTGATATCACATCTAGGTGTACTAAATGCTCACCTCAATGAGGTTAATAATATGCCTGTATTATTAAACCCACGGTGGGTGTGGTTCCCTTTTTCTCCTATCCCAACATAGTCCCGCTCTCTTTGGGGGGTCTCCACGTCTGTCTTAACCTGGTCACACTTTCTTTCCTTAGGGGGGCTGTGGGTCCTTCCGGAGTTACTCTTACACTTTTTCCAACTGTATGTAACAAATGCCGTGGGACCTCGATCTGCGTCCCGCCACGTCGCTTCCGGGTTTCCTACGCGTTGCGTCTCGATACCACGTGACGTCCTCAGGGAGTGCCTTAAGAATAAATGAGTGTAAGCAGCTTTCTTCTACAGGGAAGTTAGAGGAATTAGGAGGGTGGCAGCTTAACCTTTTGGCAAATATGTGCGGGTGGGCCTTAGCGCCTAGCAGCCGCATATTTACGTGAATTAGTGCAAATACCGCAGTGCCACGAGTGTGCTCCCAGCACAGTTACCGTTGACTAACGGAAAGCTCCTCATCGCTGCTTGCGAATGGGAGCTTTCAGAACATGGGACAGCCAATAACGGCAGTCACATGATTCTAAACCCTTTAAAGGGCCTGGAGGTGCTGGCTCCAAGGGGCTCAGCAGGCTGTACATGGACTAAAAATTTGGCCAGTTCAGCAGGGAGCGCCCGAATTTTGTTCTTTGTATGGGCTAGCTGGTTGTACTCAAATAGATCTATATAGTTTTTCCTGAATGACCAGTGCCGCCGGCTATCACCGCCAACACTGATCTTTGTATTCTGCCAGCAAGGTCCCTGGTGGCAGAATACAATAGTACATTGAATGTGTGGATGGGGGAATTTACTCAAAACGGGGGGGGAGAATCATGAATGGCCAGCTTTAGTTCCAGACTAAACTTTTGTAATCGTCGTGCCATTTTTCTACAACTGGTAATCCATATATGTTACCAGAGTTATAAGCCAGCATGTGGCTAGAATTGCCAGGAAAAACAATACAGTGAAAATCTGTTTTGGGTGGAATGCGTTTTCAAGAAATAAATGGATGGATGTGGTTGACAATTTTCGTTTTTTTTTTTTTTTTTTTTTATATTTTTGCTTTCATTTTATGTTAGTCTCACATTTACAACTTCTGCATTTGCTGTTTTTCAGATTTGATCCAGTGCACAAATGAGATGAATGTAAACATCCCACAACTGGCAGACACGTTATTTGAACGAACGACCAACAGCAGCTGGGTGGTGGTCTTCAAGTCTCTGATTACAACTCACCATCTCATGGTGTATGGCAATGAGGTAACACCAGAATGTTGTGATGATGATATTGGGAGGACGTGCTTTTCCAAGTAAATCAGATATTCTTCTACAGATATTTTTTTTTAAATTTGCAGAGATATTCATAAAGTGAAACAGTTTTTGTCCTGTCCTAATGGGTAAAATAAAATGTTAGGCCACACAGTCTTTCCATGTTGAATGTCTTCAATTCATAAAGAGTAAATCAGGAAATTGCTGCCTTTTGGCTACTGGACAGAACTGATAATCATGGGAAAAGTGCTGCCATAAGCCTTGATTCAGTCTATTCCTATGAATGAATTACATTAGACCAGGAGAGAAAATAGCTAATTTGATGTTTACCCTATATTCAAAGAGACTGTACCATGCAGTTTTGTAGCGCACACAAGGGTTTATTTACTAAAGCTGAAGAGGCGTAAGCCTCGTACACACGTGTCGAAAATCGGCAGGGAATTTTGTTCCGACCGATCTGCCGATTTTCGGCTTGTTAGTATGATGCTTCCAACAACCGACTCCGACTTTTCAGCCAAAAAAATCTGGTATGCAGGCTATAAAATTTTTGTCCGCCGTCAAAACACCGCCGATTTTCGTGCAGTCCGTACAGATTTCGACAGGGAAAAATCTTATGAGCAAGACTAGACATGCTCAGTGAAGAAAGAAAGAACACAAAGAAAGCAAACCAACACATGACATCACTTCTGAAGTAGAATTTTGTCGGGCAAGAAAATTCATGTGCAGTCTAGGCACATTCCAACCAACAAAACACCACTCTGGACAAAAGGCGGACGATCGGTCGGCCGATAATCGTTGCGTGTGTACTAGGCTTCACTTCTGCATAGAAACCAATTAGCTTCCAGGTTTTACATTGGAGGCAGGTTTGAAAGCGTGCAAGTTTGATTTCAAACCTGCATTTCTTTGTGAGTTTGGGGGCCATTTGAAAGGCATCTGTGTGGGTTCATGCAAAGATGTCTATTGATTAATCAAACCCGATTACCAACCAAAAGTAGTGCAGGAACAGCTTTTCTAGAAATTTGTTCGGTACTGTTGTCGGCAATAGGCTGCGATTTGGCATGTCAAATCCTCCCAATGGGCACGGGGGCTTATTGCCAAAGCTTAATTGAGCAAGCTGAAGTTAGCTGATTGGCTACCATGGACAGCTGCACCAGATTCTGAGTGCACCAGTTTTAGTGAATCTACCCCATTTTTTTTTTTTTTTTTTTTTATAATAAACACACTTATTTTGTGTTTTTATGTTTTCATTTAGTTTTTTGTACTATAAGAGCCGGTTCACATAGGGGCGACCCGACTTGCCGGGGCGACCTGTGAAGTCGGAGCGACAAGCAGGGACTTCATATCATTGAAGTCAATGCAGGTCGCTCCAGGTCGCCCCAAAGTAGTACAGGACCCTTTTTCTAAGCCGGAGCGACTTGTGTCGCTCCTATTGGAACGGGTCCTGTGCTAATCTATGGCAGACGACCAAGTCGCCTGACAAGTCGCCCCAGTGTGAACGGGGTCTAAGGCTCAATTCAAACTTATGCAGTGCGGGAAATGCCCCACAATCCGTGCGCATTCCCTGCACCTTAATGCAATTGCACTGCCCTTGCAATCTGCTGTGGGTGTCAATACAAAGTTAACGACACCCCAAACGCAGGCCGCAAATTAAGTTTGTTTGCCTGCACCGAATCGCGTGGTACAAAACAACCATACATTCCAGTTTGGTGTGGCTCCAAAAAAGGTACCTGCACTTCTTTAGTGTGATGCGGTGCGATTTGAGCCCATTCAAAATAAATGGGTTTAAATTGAATTGCATGTGAATTGCCCTGGAGTGCGGTGTGGTTCCTGTGCGGTTCACATGTGGTGTACAGTATGAACCGAGTCTTAGTGAGTTTTCATCTTTGATGGCAATGGTGCCTTATACACCTCTTCGTTTGGGCTCCATTGCTCAATGCAAGAAGACAAATTACCTTGATTGCAATTGTCCCGGTTATTGTGTGCAGTTTGTTGCATCTAAGAGGAGCGCGACAAAAAAAAAAAAAAAAAAAACACAAGTTAAAGACACATGTCCACATACATCAGCTCAAGTGTGTTTATCGTTTGCTAATGTGCAATGAAGTTTAAAGAGGTTGTAAACCCTCTTGTATAACTTTTACCTATAGGTAAGCCTATATTAAGGCTTACCTATAGGTGCTATAAATATCTCCCAAACTTGCACCATTTAGGAGATATTTACAGCGCAAACTGCCGATGGCGTCATCGGCGCAGGCGCTCTGAGGGAACGGCCAACCGTGCCGTTCCTTCAGAGCTCAGTGCCGTGAACGGCGGCTCCCGCGCGCATGCGCGGGAGTGATGTAATCGCGCCTCCGGCCAATCAGATGGCCGGAGGACGCGAACCCGGAAGCGGGACGGCAGGACATGTCGCTGTCCTGTCGCTGAGGTGGCGGCACGGCGGGGGCTTCGTTTTAAGGTAAGTACTACATAATGAGCTAGTATGCGATGCATACTAGCTCATTATGCCTTTCTCTTTACAGGGCTTTTTTTTTCTCTTTTTTTTTTTTTTGACTTCCTCTTTAATGGCAGATCTTTTTTAGATTTGGCTAGTGCGATGAAGAATTTGAACCCCTGTCAGGTTTTTATTGGTTTCAATGTCCCCATGAGAAAAAATTTTATTCTCCTTTTTAATTGTCCAGATAGCCAATGAAAATGAGGTTAAATTCAAAACTTTGAGTTGGTACCATAACAAGAATAGAGGTGAAATCTTTCAATTAGAACACTTTTTCTCATGACCAACTAAGAGGATTATATAAATACAACATGTGCCCAGGATCACTATAAGTGTTTGTGGTAGTTGAGATAGCAGTCCACAAAATACATTTAAAAGATTATAATCAGTCCAGTAAAATTTATATAAACATATGAGTAGCGCTAGTTATTTACCACACAGAAACATAAGAACATAAATAGTCCATATAAAATTGCAGGTTGTAAGGGATGCAGATGAATGGGTCAGCAGATTCTTGACTCAGGTGCGACAGACCCAGCCACCACACACTGACTCTTACCAGATGGTTAAAGAAATACGGCAGTAAGCAGGGACCGCTAAGACCCCCTTTCACCGGAACCATGCACCCAAGGGACATCCACTGCATATAATCACCACCTTGAACCTCCAAACTTGATGACAGAAATCCACATATCATGAGAGAGCCCGATCCTCTTATGGTAACTTGGTGGTCCAACAACTGTTTTTCCTGCAGTCTTCTGGTTGGTCCAGTGATGTCACATCCTCTTCCTTCTGTCATGGCAATAGACTTTCCTTGTTGGTGAGTTTTAAAAATGCTGTCTGGGTGCGGCCATCTTAGACGTGGACATCTGAAGCCACAGTGTAATCTGCTGTGTCCTTCTTCCTGATTCCAGGGAGTTCTTCCTGATTCCAGCCTCCTGCCATATGAAATCCCCTAGGGAAGGAAATGGGATAGAAGAGGCCAGGGGCAAGGAAAGGGTTAATGGAGCGTGCTGGACACTCAGGCTATAGCTCTTATCAAAGGTTGGAGCCAACTCTGTATACTGTAAATAAAAAGAGAAAACAAAAGCCCGCCTCTAAGTGTAATATTTATTGGCACTTTGGAAGGATAAAATAGTAGAAAACTCACAAGTGTGATGATGAAAAAGGCTCTGATCTAGTATCTGAGATAGAGAGGTGGACGCTGATATCCTCTACTGGCTCCAGTGGTACCCGTGAAGACGGGGGCTGGCTCCTCAATGGCGCTTCTGGATGTACGTGGAGAGCATCGGAAGTGAGTGACAATCCTCGTCTCCGAGATGCTGTTCAACACTGTGGAGGCAAATATAACATGATTATTTTTTTTTTAAACAAAGACTTCACAATCCCTTTTTAAAGATAGAAGTTTATTTCCTCTTTAAAAGGCAGGACACTTCCACTATGGTCTTTAGTTTGCAGTGTTTCCTTCACCATGGTGGTAGCGCTTCAGGGAACCATCGATGTGCTACACTTTCTCTGGGTGTGTGAGTTTTTCTTCAGCATACCTTTTTTTTTTTTTTTTTTTTTTTTTTTTTAACCTTTGCCATCATTCCAGCACCCCTTGCCCACCCCTCCATAGGTGGGTGGGGAGGGGGGTGTTAGGGAGTTCCTTCTATCCTCCACTCTCTCTGGTTCCTGCTGACGAGTGATGTATTGTCCGCGTTAGGTGGAATGCAAGTGCCTTGTGGAGCACGGGAGTAAGGGGAATGAACCCTGGCTGGTGTAAATTTCTGGTCCTCACAGCTGCAAAAAGACTAATATATTTAAAAGATAAAAAAAAAACAAGATGTCTGCTGCGCTCTCTGCAACCATGAAGCCAGTGGCAGGAGCCACAGACACCAGCCAGGCCCAGGTAGACAGTGGCAAGGGCTCCTGTTTGTGTGGGTTTTTTTTTTTTTTTTTTTTGCTTTTCCTTACCTATGCGCTGTACTCTCCTTCCTCTCTTCCCCTGTTGTTGCTTTGGGCAGTGTAGGGTAAGGCCCCTTTCACACCGGTGATCCGATCCGCTTGTCAGTTTTTTCAGGTGGACCTGATCGGATGCGCCATGCATCCCTATGGGGCAGCGGATGTCAGTGAAGACATGTCCACGGACACCCTTTGCTATCCGATTCGGATCCTGCCAGTGAAATTCGGGTGGATGGAAGCCCTATTTCTCTTACGTCCTCCGACAGTCGCCGCCATCTTCATATTCGTCACAATGGGGTATTAGACTTTGCTCCGTAGGAGTAGCTAGGCAACAGAACATGTCAATATTAAAGCTTTTAACATATCCCCACCCCAGGGGGTGGTCCCCTCAGTCTATACCCTCCTGCTTCCTGTTTCCTACTTCAGTTTCAATGTCTAGCTTGTCAGGAGTAGCTGGATCCCTCTATGCTGGGGCATTTTGTCTCAGCCTTTATCTTCTTTTTTGATTTTTTGTTTGAGTTTTTTTCTCTCTTTACTTAGCTGTTCTTTTTGTCAGCATTAGTTAGTTCTTCTGATGAAGAGGATTCGTCCGGGCTGGGTCTCGGGCTGATCCCCCTGTTAGCAGGTTGTGGGTCAGTGGCTTCCCAGCCTGCCTTTGAGCATTCAGCCAGGTAACGCTCCTGGCACAGTGAACGACCCATCCCTGTTCGGTGCAGGGATGCTTGGTGAGGTGGCTACCTCACTGGACGCTGTGCGGTTTCTTAACCCCGATTTTTTTGCGTCTTGGATGCGACTCTCCCTGCCTCATGCGCAGCAGCTTGTTCGCCTGTGCGGGTTCCCCACGCCATTAGGAGGTAAGTGTATCTATGTGGGGACCTGTTGGGGGGGTGTCAGTCTGGGACTGTGTAACCCTGCCTGTGTTCACACTATTGAAATCCCTATCTCTCTGGCTGCATGCTGTGGGCTGCAAGGAGGGGGGCTGTGCTGCACTGTCTGTGTCAGTTTGTGTATGTGTGAACGGCTGTGTGCTGTGGGGCATGATTTTTATCATGTTTGGGGCACTTTCAGCGACCGCTGCGGCGGTCCGCCATGTTTTTACATGCTATGCTATGTTTGGTCCACCTCGCTGGGGTGGAGGAGCGGCGGTTTCGGCGCCATTTTGGCAGCGCTCGCTCCGGCCGCATGGTATCACTGCGGGCGGCCATTTTCTTGTAGCCTTCCATAGGCTTTCATGGAGCGCCCTGTGTTGCATCGCTTCCCCTCCCTGGGTGCACCGATCGAGGCAGCAGCAGCGATGGTCTCTACAGGTTTTTACCTCCCTATCCCTTTATCCTTGCCTGTGTTGAGCCTTTTTTTCCCGGTGGGGGTAAAAATTGTGCCTGTGTGTGTGTGTGTGCGGTGGGCAGCGCTCGCCGCGCTTGTTTAAGGAGCAATTAACCCTTTATTTTCCGGCTTATCGTTGGGGCAATGGATTCTCAGGGACACAAATTTCCTACCACTTGGTGGGTGACCAAGGGCTGTTTTCCCCCCCAGGGGGGGTTTTGGCTGCGGTTGTGGCTAATCTTGCTGCTCAGGTGCTAATGCTTGTGGCTGTTCAAACCCAGAGTTTTCAATCTCCTCTGACAGAGGGTGCTGGTGATGGGGCTGCTATAGCTGGGGTCTCCTTATCGGGGTCCCGTTCCTCCCTGGGTCTTGTGGGGTCCGAGGTGGAGGCTGAGGTGGAAGGGGTGGATAATTCTCCCCCTGGCTCGCCTGAAGAGCTTGCACTCATGGATGAATTGGTTGCTTCTATCAAGCAAACACTGCGTTTAAGGGTTGAACCACGTCCCCCTGCTGCCCTGGCAGCTTATGGGACGCAGAAAAGACGCAAGACATCGCAGGTCTTTCCCTGCACTGATTTTCAGCGCGCTGTTAAGGAACAATGGCGCAATATACGCAAGCCTTTTGCTGTACCAAGTAGATTCAGGCTGCGTTCTCCTTTCACGCCCGCTGCTGATGAATAGGTCCACTGCGATTCCTGCAGAGGACACCCCGGTGTTCCGGGATGCTACGGGCAGGAGGCTGGAGTCTCTTGCCCGTCATGCTTACTCTATTACGGGTTCTATGCTAAAGGCTCTATTTGCTTCGCTTAGGGCAGCCCAGGCTGTCGCGAATTGGACGCAGGCACTCAGGCGCGTCCTGGTGGCTGATTCAGCCTCACCGGCGACATTGGATATGGTGGATAAAATCCATCAGGGTGTCGTGTATTTGTGTGATGCGGCCCTGGATATAGTACCGTTGGCTGCAAGTGTACAGTGTGGCGGTATTGTCTCGCCGCCTGGTTTGGTTGAAGTGTTGGTCTGTGGACCAATCTTCGCGAAAGACGTTAGCCAATCTGCCATATGATGGATCTCGCCTTTTTGGCGAATCCTTGGATGCACTGATAAAGGGGGTCACGGGTGGTGAGAACACGCTCCTGCCCCGATCCCACCAGGCTAAGGCTGCTCATGGTAAGTAGCATGCTTCTTTTCGGCCCTCTCAGGGGTCCTTTCGTGCCTTTCGGTCGCCCTATAGGGGAGAACCATTCAAAGGCCAAAGCTCCCAAAAGAAGCCGTGGTCGGGTAAGCATAAGTCCGGCCAGTCCGGATCCGCTGCCCATAACAATGCGGCCTGAAGGGGCACCCTCAACCAGTTCTGGGGTGGGGGGACGCTTGCTCGGTTTTTCTTCAACCCTGGTTGGCCCGTGTTCAGGACAGGTGGGTTCAGGAAATCGTTCGTTCTGGCTACAAGATCGAGTTTTCTCTCTCGGCCGGAGAGAAGATTTTTTCCCTCAGGCGGTTCCGGTGCCTCATCGGGACAGATTTCGGGGGTTCTCTTCAAATCTGTTCACTGTGCCCTGGAAGGAAGGCAGGGTGCATCCTATTCTGGACTTACAGGCTCTGGACCGCTTTGTGCGGGTTCGCAAGTTCCGCTTGGAATCCCTGCGGTCGGTGGTGGCTGCCCTGGTTCCGGGGGAATTTATGGCTTCCATCGACTTGAAGGATGCGTGCCTTCACATCCCGTTTTTCGAGGGTCACCAGAGGTACCTTCGATTCGCCATTGCGGAGGTTCTCTACCTATTCGTGGCGTTACCTTTTGGTCTCGCTTCGGCTCCACGGTTTTTCGCCAAGGTGCTTGCACCGGTTTCTGGTTTTGTTGAGAGCCCAGGGCATCTCTGTCCTGGGGTATCTGGAAGATGTTCTGGTTCGGTCTGCGACCAGCCAGGGTCTGGAGGAGGACCTGTCCATCACGATGCTGACTCTACAGGAGTTTGGTTGGACGATAAATTTTCCAAAGTCGACGCTGTGTCCGTCGATTCGTCTTCCCTACCTGGGAATGATTCTGGACTCGGTCCAGGCGAAGATCTTCCTACCGGACGACAAACTCAGGACTCTTCAGGAAGGAGTCAGGTCCCTCAGGGACGTTCCGTGCTCGTCACTCCGGACGCGCATGAGATGTCTGGGATTGATGGTCTCGGCTTTCGAGGCGATTCCCTTCGCCCAGTTTCACACGCGGGGTCTCCAAGCGGAGATCCTGTCCAGGTGGGACGGGCGACCGTTATCTCTGGATCTCCAGATTTCGTTGGGCCATCGCACCAGAAGGGATCTTCTGTGGTGGCTCCAGTCCCCGGCGGTGTCAGGGGGGCAAGTCTTTTCATCCTCTCTCGTGGACGGTGGTCACCACGGATGCCAGCCTGTCGGGCTGGGGTGGTGTTCTGGGCGTTCTGTCCGCCCTGGGAACTTGGTCGGGGGAGGTCTCCTCCCTTCCGATCAACATTCTGGAATTGCGTGCGATGAATCTCTGCCTTCAACGTGGCCGGACGGGCTGCAGGGCTGTCCGGTTCGGGTGCAGACGGACAATACCATGGCGGTGGCTTACGTCAATCGCCAAGGGGGCACCAAGAGAGCCCAAGCGGCTCGGGAAGTGGCCGACATTCTGTCTTGGGCCGAGACACACGTCCCGGCGATATCGGCGGTTCACGTTCCGGGGGTGGAGAACTGGCAGGCGGATTATCTGCAGCCGCCTGTCCCTGGACCAGGGGGAATGGTCCTTCCACCCGGATGTCTTCCAGATGTGGTGCGCGAAGTGGGGTCTTCCGGAGGTAGACCTGTTCGCGTCTCGTCTGAACAGCAAGGTGAAAAGATTCGTGGCAAGGCCGCGCGATCCTCGGGCAGACGCGTTGGTAGCTCCGTGGCATCAGTACCGACTGATGTATGCGTTTTCACCGTTTCAATGGCTGTCCAGGTTCCTTCGCAGGTTGAACTCGGAACCAGTACACAGTGATTCTTGTGGCCCCGGACTGGCCTCGCCGGTCCTGGTGAGCAGACGTCGTGCATTTGGCGGTCGACGCCCCGTGGCGTCTGCCTCTTCGAGAAGATCTCCGGTCTCAAGGGCTGTTATTCCATCCTGCTTTACAGTCGCTGGCTTTGACGGCCTGGCTGTTGAAACCAAGGTCCTGAGGGATAGGGGTCTCTCCCCTGAGGTCATTCACACTTTGATCGACGCAAGGAAATTTTCCTCGGGGAATGTCTATTACCGTACTTGGAAGGCCTGTTTTGCCTGGTGTGAGTCCAGGGGGTTTTCACCTCGCCCGTACTCTGTGTCTAGGGTGTTGTCCTTCCTTCGAAAGGGTGTTGCCAGCGTTTGGCGCTGGCTACAATCAAGGGTCAGGTGTCTGCGATGGCCGTTCTCTTTCAACGTCCTATGGCATCTAACTCCTTGGTTGGCACTTTTGTTCAGGGGCATCTGGTCCCTCCTAGGAGGGTGCCTCTGCCTCCTTGGGACTGGAATCTTGTTCTGTCCGTGTTGCAACATGGTCCTTTTGAACGGATCGGGTAGATCTCGTTGTCTATGTTCAAGAAGGTCACCTTTTTTGGTGGCGATCACTTCGGCTCGCAGAGTGTCGGAGTTGGCAGCTTGTCCTGCAAATGTCCGTATCTGGTCACTCCCTTGGTTAAGGTGGTCTTGCGACCTAACCCTTCTTTTTTTCCGAAGAGGGTTTCGGAATTTCACCTCAATGAGGACATTGGCTTGCCTTCGCCTTGCGCGAAGTCTAAACATCCGATGGGGGTGGAGTTGCACTCCTTGGATGTTGTTTGGGCGATTTAGGATTTACCAAAAATCGTCTGAATCTTTTCGCAAGTCAGATTCTTGTTTGTCCTTCTGGGGGTCCTCGGAAGGGCATAGCGGCGTCGGCTTCTGCCGTCGCCAATTGGTTCAGACAGGCCATTGAACAGGCCTATGCTATGCAGGGAAAAGTTTCCCCTATGCCTGTGGAGGCGCACTCTACCAGGTCTCTGAGTACGTCTTGGGTCTGTCGTCATGGGGCTTCTGTGGCCCAGGTGTGTAAGGCGACGACTTGGTCGACCGTGCACACCTTCACTCTATTCTACGGAGTGGTTGTTCAAGCATCGGCAGATGCTTCCTTTGGCCGCAAGGTTCTTAGTGCGGCGGTTCCTTAGGGTCCCTTGTTTTGGATCTTTGGGCTGTTTGGGATTTCTTTTTATCCCTGGGTTATGTTTTTTTCCTGGGTTATTGCTCCCGTTGAGCAAGTTTTTTCTCATGTTGCCCAGCTGGTTTCCTTCCTTTGGTAAGGTTCCTTTCTTTGATGTGGAGACTGCGCTGCCTTTAGGCGCGGCTGCGTTTCCCACCCCTCATGTTTGCACTGCTTTGGGACGTCCCCATTGTGACGAATATGAAGATGTCGGCGACTGTCGGAGGACGTAAGAGAAGACGGAATTTTTGTAAAATCTTACCTGTAAAATTCCTTTCTCTGAGTCCTCCGACAGTCGCCGCCCCGCCCCGCCCCTCTTTTGGGGTTTAGGTACTCTACTGCTATTCCACTGAAACTGAAGTAGGAAACAGGAAGCAGGAGGGTATAGACTGAGGGGACCACCCCTTGGGGTGGGGATATGTTAAAAGCTTTAATATTGACATATTCTGTTGCCTAGCTACTCCTACGGAGCAAAGTCTAATACCTCATTGTGATGAATATGAAGATGGCGGCGACTGTCGGAGGACTCAGAGAAAGGAATTTTACAAAAATTCAGTTTTCCCATCCGTCTGGAGGATTGGATCGGATGAAAATGGACAGGCGGTCCGTTCTCATCCAATCTCCCCATAGAGGACAGCGGGGATCTGACAGCTCCATCTCGGCACACAGAGCGGAGACGGGGCTGTCATCTGCCTGCTCAGCGGGGATTGGCGGATCGATCCCCCGCTGAGCAGAGCGGACTCTCTCGGGCGGTGCGCCCGTGTGAAAGGGGCCTAAGGGGGTAAGCCTGCTTTACTCTCCCAAGGTTACGTCTATGGGGAATATGCCATGATTCTGTACCATTAGTTGGAGAGTAGTCTTTTTTGTGGGAAGGGTCCTTTCTTGTTCCCTAGCTAATTTTTTTCTGTAACTTGACAGGCTAAAGCCACAGTAAAAAGCCAAGCACTCTCATCCTCCTCTCAACTTGGTATAGCAGGAATCGTCTCTACATTGCAGTGAGCTTCTTTTCAAAAGGAACTTGCGGATACTTTTTAGTCTTCGTTCCTTTTCGGACAAGCATCCTTTCCTACAGACTGGCAGTCAGAATAATGTGCCATCCAGTCCTCTGCTGTCCATCTCAAGTTTCCAGAGACGTTAGCAACTTAGATGGAGGGTAGGGTATCGAACTCTCCAAAGGCTCTGATGAGGGGAGAGAGAGATATAAGGGTAGAAAGTCTTCTAGAAACAATTTGTCTCTGGAGGTTGTGGACTATTTGTAAAAAAAAAAAAAAAAAAACATTCATTCCACTCTGAACATTCAAGAGGTTTGGGTCCAGTTATCTCTTCGTGATAGAATGTACCTAGACCTGGCAAGGTCAAGCATTGGGTGCTTCCAGTCCACAAGGGCTGTAAGGCTTTTTCTAGCAAAAAAGCGGCTAAAATGATTAGGGCCATCATGCACATACAGAAATAGAAGGGATAATGTAAACTAAACAGTGATTAGTATCACATTAGCTTTGAGTTTCTCTTTATCCACATCCCGCCCGCCCTGTAGCAAAATGACGCCTGGGCAGTGGCTTAATTGTTGTGACTGGATATCATACGACGTCTCTCACAACATGCCGCTCGTGCGAGCCGATCGGTGGTACGGTGTGCCGCACAGACACAACATACCCTCCTATCATGGTAAAGAGCCCATGACGTGCAGCCCCATCAGCGATGCCTGTCAGTGCCTCCTCATCAGTGCAACAAATCAGTGCCCCCCCAGTGCAGCCTCAACAGCGCACAAAAGTGAAGGAGAAAAATTACTTATTTACGAAATTTTATAGCAAACAAACTTTTTTTTTTTTTTTATTAAATTTAACTAAAAAACTGATTAAATTCCACCGAAAGAAAGCTATATGTGTAAAAAAAAAAAAAGATAAAAATTGCATGAGCACGCTATTCTGAGAATTATTCATTCATAGCGCAACAGAGCTGAAAATTAGCTTGGGCACAACGGGGGTAAAAGTTTCCCGGTATTGAAGTGGTTAGTTACTACTAACAATTTCTAATAAGCGCTAGTTCCATAGATTTAAACCCAGTGTACTCTCTTCCCGTGTTTTAAATTACGAATGCCTGGGTACACAGAATCAACATGCCGTAGAAAACGCGTCATGGTGCTTGTTTCTTTCTCAGTTTAGAAGTCTCTTTGATGTCCACACTTGGTTGTCATTAAGTGAAAGCTGCATACAATCCATAAAACAAACAGAGGAAATTGTCATGTTGTGTTCAGCTTATTGTGGTGGTGAGATCTCTGATGGTGATTTATTTGTATGATGTACATAAATGGGTACAGTTTTGCTAAAGGGGGAGTGCGGTCATCGACTGGAATGTAGTTATGTGCCGCCTAACAGTTGTTTGCTGCCAGATTTAATATAAAACCGGTATTTTGTATTTTGAGGTGTTCACCTTTTACAACAAAAATGTAAAGGTGAACTAATATTGGACGCCTCCCTTTTACATTATTTTTATTTTCAATATTTTTAATTGAATGTTTTCAGTTCAAAAATCGAATTATTATTTTTTATTTATCCATATATCCTAAATCGGGTATTGCATTATACCTTAAAGATTCAATAAAGATAAAAGCCTGTAAACATAATATGATTTAACAGTTAAGCCTGGTATGTTGCTTCACGCATGAACAATAAAAGAAACGAATGACAAAAGAATGAGCGTATACCGGGTTCTCCATATGGGGAGAGAGGGCAACCCAGACAGCATGACCATGCAATTGATATCACTATACAGTTGTGCTCATAAGTTTACATACCCTGGCAGAATTTGATTTCTTGGCCATTTTTCTGAGAATATGACTGATAACACGAAAACTTTTCTTACACTCAGTTTTGACTGAAGCCATTTATTATCAATCAACTGTGTTTACTCTTTTGAAATCATAATGACAAAAGAAACTAGCCAAATTACCCTGATCAAAAGTGTACATTCCCCTGTGATTTTGGCCTGATAACATGCACACAAGATGACACAGGGGTGTCAATGGCTATTGGGTAACTATCCTCACCTGTGATCTGTTTGCTTGTAATTAGTGTGTGTATAAAAGGTCAATGAGTTTCTGGACTCCTGACAGACCCTTGCATCTTTAATCCAGTGCTGCAGTGATGTTTCTGGATTCTGAGTCATGGGGAAAGCAAAGAAGTGTCAAAGGATCTGCGGGAAAAGGTAGTTAAACTGTATGAAACAGGAAAGGGATATTGAGGATGGTCAAGTAATTGAGAATGCCAATCAGCAGCGTTCAGTCTCTAATCAAGAAGTGGAAAATGAGGGGTTCTGTTGAAACCAAACCACGGTCCGGTGGACCAACTAAGTTTTCAGCCACAACTACCAGGAAAATTTTTCAGGATGCAAAGAAAAACCCACAAATAACGTCAGGTGAAATACAGGACTCTCTGAAAACATGTGGTGTGGCTCTTTCAAGATGCACAATAAGGAGATGCTTGAAGAAAGATGGGCTGCCTGGTCAAGTTGCCAGAAGAAAGCCATTACTACGCAAATGCCACAAAGTATCCTGCTTACAGTATGCCAAACAGCACAAAGAGAAGCCTCAAACCTTCTGGCACAAAGTCATTTGGAGTGATGAGACCAAAATTTATCTTTTTGGCCACAACCATAAACGCTACATTTGGAGAGGAGTCAACAAGGCCTATGATGAAAGGTCCACCATTCCTACTGTGAAACACGGAGGTGGATCGCTGATGTTTTGGGGATGTGTGAATTTTTTTTTCAGAATTAATGGCAAGATTAATTCAGAATGTTCTCAAAAAATACTGGAGGAAAATTTGCATTCATCAGCCCGGAAGCTGCGCATGGGACGTACTTGGACATTCCAACATTACAATGATCCTAAAGACAAGGCCAAGTGGACTTGTCACTGGCTACAGCAGAATAAAGTGAAGGTTCTGGAGTGGCCATCTCAGTCTCCTGACCTCAATATCATTGACCCGCTCTGGGGAGATCTCAAATATGCAGTTCATGCAAAACAGCACAAAAATTTACAGGAACTGGAGGCTTTTTGCCAGGAAGATTGGGCAGCTTTACCATCTAAGAAGATAAAGAACTTCATCCACATGTTTAAGGGGGCAATACACGGTATTAAGAACTGGGGTATGTAAACTTTTGATCAGGGTCATTTGGGTAGTTTCTTTTGGCATTATGATTTAAAGAGTAAACACAGTTGATTGATAATAAATGGCTTCAGCCAAACACTAACTATGAGTGAAAGAAAAGTTTGTGTCATCATTCATGTGTCATGGCCAAGAAATAATTTCTGCCAGGGTATGTAAACTTATGAGCGCAACTGTAAAATAGGGAAAGTGAGGACTGGGAAGCTAAGCAGGGGATCTAAGTTGTAATACAAATCTCCCCATGCCCCACAGTACTCAACCTATAGTAAAATAGCTCATATAGCATGGTTCACAGGTGGTTCCAAATGAAGTCAAGGGGGAAGAGGGGAAAACCATTGAAAAGGGGGAGAAATTTTAAGAAGAGGATGAGAAGTAAGGCAAAGAGAAATGTGCCCTCCTTACATTCCGAATATACCTAAGTGCTAATACCTCATAAGGCTTTAGGCAGATATTTGATCCAAAGCTCCCAAACTTTGTCAAAGGTGGCCCCCTTATCGAGTAATGTTGGCAAAATCATGATTATCAGGCATCAGTGCTGCAGGTTTGCAAATGATTTTTGTGGAAGTTGAAATGTGACATTTGTAGGGAATTGGCACCAGATGAATACCCACTTGTCTTAAGCAGTAGCCATTTTTAAACTCTTGCTGTCCACTGAACATATATAAACGTCCTGGATGCAAGTGGTTATACAAAGATCATGGCTGAAGCTATAAGCTTGAGATTTTTTACGGTAGGCGATTGGTTATTCAGTAAATGTGATCTGGATGGTTCTAGTGAGAGTGGCTCAGTAAGCTCTTCTGCTTCAAGGTGTCTCACCCCTCAAAGGGCTTTAAATATTAATCCCTTTGTGGGTTGTAACATGTTTGGATTGGGAGGTGGACAGGCAAGACTATATGTTGTAAATCCTCTACTTCTGTTAAAGCGAAGTTCTGCCCCCCTTAAAAATTAGGTCAGCAGCTACAGATACTGTAGCTGCTGACTTGTAAATAGTAGAACTTACCTGTCCAGGGAGCCCGCAATGTCGACACCCGAAGCCGATTTACGTATTTGCTCTCGGGTGCCACTGCCGCCATCCAGGGTAAGGGAACCCGGCAGTGAAGCCTTTTGGCTTCACTGCTGGTCCCCTACTGCGCATGGGCAAAGCGCGCTGCGCTTTGTAATTGGCCCAGCAGCGGAGGAAAAAGGAGGGGGCCGAACTTCCAAGGGACAGCGGCGCGGTCTCCCAGTAAGTTGGGAAGGATACCTGTCGCTGGGCTCTGAAAGAGGATTAAGGCCTCTGTGCAAAACCAATGCACAGAGCAGGTGCTTCTGGAGGGGTGATTTCATGGTTGACTATGAAGTTGTTTTTTTTTTTTTTTTTTTTTTAAGTTATTAGTTTGCTTGTCCCAAGTCTGGCCTGCTTAACATATAAGTTAAGCCAACACCTTTAACCCTTTGTTAGGACAGACCGTGTTTAGACCTAGTTACAATTGGTAATGAAGATCTGCCTGCACAGTACAGACAGGCTTAAAGGAGTTGTAAAGTCTCTCAAGGGTTTTCACCTTAATGCATTCTATGCATTAAGGGGAAAAATCTTGTTGGTTGCAGCTGCTCCCTGGACCCCCCATTCTTACCTGAACCCGAACGTTCCAGCGACGAGCACAAGCCCAGCAACTCCATCCACTGTCTCGGATTCTAATTGGATAGATTGGGGGCACTCGGTGAAGAGGAGCCAGAAGCGGCGCCAGGGCACCTCAGAAGAGGAGGAAGGTAGCTGCTCTGTGCAAATCTTTTGCACAGAGCAGGTAAGTATAACATGTTTTTTACTTATAAAAAGAAGAAAAAAAACAAACCTTTACAATCTCCTTAATGCGATTGTAACCCTAAAAAAATGGTTCTTTTAGGAATGTATAACAGCACAGTGCTTGTGCTGTGTAATTTTGTCCCTTTCTATCTCCTAAAATACCTGGCTGATCCTGCTCGGTGCTGCCCTCCCCTCCGTAAATGGACCATGGGTTATTATGGCTGCGGTGCTCAGACACCGTGGTCCGTTTACGTGCCTCTGTCATCCGCTGTCTCTCCTCTGGCCTCTCTTCTCCCCCCCTCCCTGTAAGCTCCAATTTGCTCCCTGATCCTCCTCTCCTGCTGGAAAAATAATGGTTTTCCTACTATAGTTCCCTGTGTTGGATAACATGATGTTCCCCAGTATGTGATTTATTAAGAATTTGCTGCCTAATACCTGATTTTAGAGCGCCACTCGGCGCTCACGTGATTGCCAGCCAGTCTCCTCCCCACCTGTCGGCAGCGTCCAATCAGGAGAGGAGACTGGTGGACAGTCACGTGAGCGCTGAGTGGCGCTCTAAGTTAAGGTATTAGGCAGCAAATTTTTTTTTAAATCACTTATTCTGGGGAACATCATGTTCTCTAACACACGGAACTATAATAGGAGAAAAAGTGGCTTTACAACCACTTTAACAATGACACAAAACAGCTGCTCAGCCCCCCTCATAAACACAGATATGTAGAGACTTTCTTTTCTTGCCAGAGGGTCAGGAATAGAGCAGCTAGTAAGCTGCAATTTAAAAAAATAAATAGCTATATATGGATATAGATAGATATGGGGATATATATATTCTGCTATTTTAATGGGGATCTGTAACAAATATAAAGTAGGTGTTAAACTAATTTTGGCTGCAAAAGTGAAAATCCACTTTGAGCTGGTTTTTCATTGGTGATGGCATCCTGTTCATTTCTACTTGTTGATGAAAACGTATTTTGCTCATTGTTGGGCTAAGTTGTATTAGAATGGATGGTTCTCCTGGAGCCACCTACCTGTCTAGAAATACACCTAGGCAGAGAATGGCTTCATGTGCCGTTGGTAGTCATGATTCAGGAAACCTTTAGTTTGCGTCTAAGATTTCGGAGTTTAAAGGCCCGTACACACGATAAGAAAATCTGTAGAGAAAATTCGTCCGAACGATCTGCCGATTTTCGGATTGTTAGTATGGTGCTTTCCACAGCCGACTTTTCGGCCGAAAAAATTTTTAAGAGCAACACTAGGCATGCTCAGAGATGAAAACACATACAAAGCAATTAGGGATGCACCGAATGTTCGGCGGCCGAAACATAGAAAAAATAGCACTTTCGGTGTTCGGCCGAATAAGTCAAAAGGCCGAATAATTTTGTGCCGAACAATAGGGCTGAACGATAGTCGATATGATATCGGCTATCGTTCTGCGGCCGTAGGCGATATTCATATCGCCGAGGTCACGATATTTACATAGGCAGGGGGAAGGGACTCGGAGGAGGACAGGAGGACTCGCAGACTTCCGTGAAGCCGGACACTTCAGCGGTGAGCATACATACATTACTCACTCGTGCACTGCAGCCCGCCCCACACATTCAGTGAGTCTTACTCTCCTCCCTAGTTTTTTCAATGGCACATTCAGGGAGCCAATCACGCCGTGATTAGCTGCACAGCGAACCAATCACGCGTGCCTGCACACCTGATTGGTTCCGCTGTGCCGCTACTCACGGCGTGATTGGCTCCCTGAATGTGCCATTGAAAAAACTAGGGAGGAGAGTAAGACTCACTGAATGTGTGGGGCGGGCTGCAGTGCACGAGTGAGTAATGTATGTATGCGGCTGTGCTCCTTTCCAGGCTCCTACTAGTCCACCTCCAGCCTCCTACTACCACCACTATGAGAGACTGTCTGTCACTGTATAATCTGATCGAGTCCACACTGACTGACTGTCCCTGAGTAATTGATGTTACCATATTAACCCTGACCTGCCCAGTGCCCTGTATCTGCAATTAAAATTTACAAGGCTGCCTGCATGCTTCCTGATTTCCATTCCCAGCATCCTTCCCAATCCCTACAGTGTCACTAACATTAACCCTATGGTACAAGGCTGCAGTGTGCACTGAATCCCATTCCCTACAGTAACATTTAGGGAGAGAGAGAGAGACATGAGAGGGAGAGAGAGAGAGACGAGAGGGAGAGAGAGAGAGACGAGAGGACGAGAGAGAGAGAGACATGAGGACGAGAGAGAGAGAGAGACATGAGGACGAGAGAGAGAGAGAGACATGAGGACGAGAGAGAGAGAGAGAGACATGAGGACGAGAGAGAGAGAGAGAGAGAGAGAGACATGAGGACGAGAGAGAGAGAGAGACATGAGCGGACGAGAGAGAGACACATGAGAGGACGGACGAGAGAGAGACACATGAGAGGACGGACGAGAGAGAGACACATGAGAGGACGAGAGAGAGAGAGACACATGAGAGGACGAGAGAGAGAGACACATGAGAGGACGAGAGAGAGAGAGACACATGAGAGGACGAGAGAGAGAGAGACACATGAGAGGACGAGAGAGAGAGAGACACATGAGAGGACGAGAGAGAGAGAGACACATGAGAGGACGAGAGAGAGAGAGACACATGAGAGGACGAGAGAGAGAGAGACACATGAGAGGACGAGAGAGAGAGACACATGAGAGGACGAGAGAGAGAGAGACATGAGAGGACGAGAGAGAGAGAGACATGAGAGGACGAGAGAGAGAGACATGAGAGGACGAGAGAGAGAGACATGAGAGGACGAGAGAGAGAGAGAGAGAGAGAGACATGAGAGGACGAGAGAGAGAGAGAGAGACACGAGAGGACGAGAGAGAGAGACACGAGAGGACGAGAGAGAGAGAGAGAGAGACACGAGAGGACGAGAGAGAGAGAGAGAGACAAGAGAGAGGACAAAAAATTGGCAAAATAAATGGAAAAAATGCGAAACACCGTGTTCGGTATTCGGCCTTCGGCCAAGCATTTCATTATTATTCGGCTTCAGCTTCGGCCAAGAATTTCATTTCGGTGCATCCCTAAAAGCAATCCAACACATCACTTCTGAAGTAGAATTCTGTCGTACGGGAAAATTCGTATGAAAATAACCTCTTCACTTTCCACATCAGACTAGCAACAAAAAACGGACGACAGATTCTTCTAGTCAATATGTTTCTAAAATACAGGAGGTGCTTTTTCCTGATAGCAGGCCGGCTTCTAAGAGATGTGTGGGGAAATGTTCCTACTTAAAACTGTCGATTTAACGGTAACCTTTTTTCCATTAGGCATCCTTCCAGTAGAGCAGAGGATGTTGTGGTAGGCCACTGATTGACAGCTCGGCTCTCACTCTGGTGCTGTTGTGAGCATCGCCTCTTCCCCTCTCTCGGCTGTCTGCTTGTTTTTAGGTTATTTCCACTACCTTGTAATGTAGTGTTTTGTTGGTTGGTTTTTTGCTAGAACCTCTACAGTTGAGGTAAGCAAGTCCTATCAGGTGTTGCAAGACTGACAGCCACAAGCATGACTCAAGGAGACCGAGACATGAATGCACTTGTAGTTCCGCGGTGGTGAATTTTTTTACTGTAAGCATGTTATTGTTGCTTGCACATTTGATAGGTCATGAGTATAATAATGCTTAAAGTGGAATTAGAAGTTCAGCTTTTTAAAACAAAAAAAGAAACCAAACATGTCATACTTGCCTCCTCTGTGCTGTTGGTTTTGCATAGAGCAGCCCGGATCATCCTATTCTCGGGTCCCTCTTCGGTGCTCCTGGCCCCTCCCTTCTGTTGAGTGCCCCCACAACCAGCCGCTTGCTATGGGGGCACCCGAGCGGAGTCACGGCTCCCTGTGTCCATTCAAACAGAGCCGTGACCCGGCCCTGCCGCCTCTCTTCTCTCGTCCTCCGCTGGCATTCCTGGCTCCTCCCCCCTTGACCAGTGCCCCCTGTAGCAAGCTGCTTGCTATGGGGGCACTGGTGCTCGCGCACTCCCAAGCTCTGCTCTATGCTTCCATAAGACACACAGCCGCGGTTCTAACTTGCCCAAGTTCTCTCTCCATTGGCTGGGTGACTGTGATTGACAGCCGTGGCAGCCCTCCTGTGCACATTGCTGGATTGAGATGGGGCTCAAGTCAGTATTTGTGGGGAGAGCAACACAGGTTTTTTAGGTTCATACATGGAATGCATGAAGGTAAAAAAAATAACCTTCAGTACAACCACTTTAACACCGACTTCTGTATCTTGTGCCTGGATCTCACACCGGTCATGTGATCCCATGCCACTGGCTCCTGATCAAAGGCCTTGACAGCTTGGTCCGTGTACTGGGAGCGCACACTCGGTGCAGAACCCCAAGCCGCTGTGGACACACATTAGCGCCGGCTGGATGTTAAAGCCCACCTTTCTTGTTGCTGCAATTATGCGTTATGTGGTCAGCAAGAGGTTAAAACTTTCCACTCAAAATAACGTTTCTGCAAACTTTTTTTTTTATTGCCCATGTGTAGCCAACGAGAAGCAAAATTCTTACTTCCGCCAGGTTTATTGGTGCTGTAAAGAGTCTGTTTTATGTGTTGCTGCTACTATAGCAGTGAAATGTGAGCTGAGAACAGCTGTTCCTTCAGGTTGGGATTCCCGTCGTAAATGAAATAGGTGTTTACCTGACAATCATCCCCGGTTTAAAGACACTTTTTTGTTGGAGTCTAGTCACACCTCATCAGCTTCACAATGAGATGATTCAGCCTCGTGATATTTTTACTTTGCTTGTGGGCTTTAGTATTTAGAGGCACCTACGTGTTTTTTATATTTTCCTGGCAATTTTTTTTTTTCTTAGAGTAGTAAACACCAGTGACTTGTACCTACAGGTAAGCTTAGAATAAGACTTACCTATAGGTATAATTTTGTGACAGACAGAGATCGCAGGTTCAGCTATGCGGAATTTAGTGATCCGTGTCTGTCACTGAAAAGATCCGCCCGCTTTGTTTACATAAGCAGGCGGGTCTTCTCACAGTTTCCCAGACGATCGGGGAAGGGAGGCAGCAATCACCGGCTTTCCTCCTCCGGCCCGACTCCCGCCGGAATCACTAGGATTCCAGCGACTTAGGTCTACGTCGCTGGACCCAGGGGAAGCCGCACTAGTTGGAGGATTTCAACTAAAGGCATCAACACAAGGGACACATCCTACTGAAAATTATGCCCCTTGCTCTGATTACCACTGTCACAGACTCACCAGGAGAACCTGACTATGCCCACCCTTTCTGCCAAGCCTCTTCGTTCATAGAACCCGTACTACAGGTTCTATGAATGAAACCGGCTCTAATGCCCAGTACACACAGGCCGCATGTCGGGAGACATAGACTGGTTCCATAAAAAATGGCCAATATTTGGCCTGTGTGTATGTCAGCCAGTCCAACTGGCTGGCTTCTGTTGGACGTGCATGCTGGAAAATCAGCAGTCGACTGTCTCGCGTTTAAGTGCTCTCAGCGTCCCTCTGTCAACACAACAGCTCAGCAGGGTAGATTGCTGTACTGATGTCAGATTGTTAGTACAGCGGCTCCAACTGAGCTTTTTTTTTTTTTGTTCAACCCAGCAGTTAGTGTGTACCAGGCTTAAGCATGGGGGGTGTGGATGGATGATAGAAAATTTGATTCACAGGAAGCTTTGTTTTGTTTGAAAGTATGCAAGGCTTCCTCTGACTGGCTGAGGTGGAGAGGTGGGCAAATGATATCATGATCTCCAGCTCAGCCAATCATTGGAGGCCTTGTGTTCCTTCATAAAATGCAAAGTTTCCTGTGAATAGCTCAGTAGCGCTCATTCTGACAATGGAGATGGGAAGTCCCTGTCATGCTGGCAGAATACAGCGCTGTATACTGAATGCACTTTATACAGCGCTGACAGCGGACGTATTTGCCAGTAATAGAAGTTTGGTCAGCTTGGCCCAAATACATTTTTAACGTGAAATGAAACCTGGAGTCAGGCTTTAACTCCTTTATGACTGCCCAACATGTGCGTGGCATCAAAAGGGTGTGCTTTAATGCCCACACGGCGCACATAATGCATTGCTGGCTCGCCAGTGTCTATGTACTGAGAAAATGCTGACTGGCCTTTTTTTACAATATTTTTTTTTTTTCCAATCAATAATTTTTATTGAATTTCAAATACAAGTGAAAAACAGAGACTCGCGGCTTGGTGACATTGTTCCCCTAGGGGTTCTGAGCCGAGGTAGTTAGACGCCTCTCTTCTCCTCCATCATCAGAATAAACCATGTTAAACTTTACATGTATAGTGCAAATGCACTTTGGTACGAAGCTTATAACTATTGTTTGAATACTGGTACGTTCTTTTTTTTTTTATACTATTTTTTAAAGGGATACCAGAGCAGGCGGGAATGAGTCCATCCTGAAAATGTCAAGACACTCCTAGATGAATCCTTGCCTAGTCGGTCCTATGCAGGCCATACTTGGGTCGTCTTCCGAACTAATATTCTTTCGGAAATCAGAAATTTTGTGATCTGATAATGCCACCATTGATTTCGAAATTCAACCAACCAAGCCTTCAATTTCACCTCGTGTGGCTACAGAAAATTTTTCTTTTTTTTGTGATTTTGCGCATCTCGTCGTCCGATTAAATTTATCATACGATTCTCCTATCATTGATTAGACAATAGTTTGTTCAAAAAATTTCCAACATGCCGGATCGCTCAATTTTGATAGCCGCACAGAAATTGGCCATTGGTGCGGCCCTCTAGTGGTTTGAAATTTGAACGAAAATTCTTAGATGATTTTCGTAAGAAAATTCTTTCGAAGGTTGACCCATGTATGGCCGGCCTTATAGTTGGACCTGAGAGTGATCATCTGTCTTGGCCCCTCTGCATCCTTTACAGTCACCCCCTGGCAGAGTGTCGGAGAAGGGACTGATGGGCCCAGGTTAGGATGTACTGATTCCCCCCCCCCCCCCCGGCAGACAAGCCTCTGCTGCTCATTGTTTGCTAAACATTGAAAAGTGCAAACTAGTAATTATTAGTGAAAGATGTTCTATGCTGGTTTACACACAACACTGACGCATCGTCAGCTGTTCATCCACACTGTGCTTAGCAGTGACAACGCACCCCCGTGTGGTGTTAATTAAAGGACACCTTTTATGTTGCTCATTGTGTTGATGTCTCTGTATGATAAATGACATGTCACACCTTGTTTTACTATCCATTATCTTCTATATGGCGTCATAACTTACTAATACCAGGGACTGTTCACCCTTCAGTCAAAGGTTAGCTTTTATTGTTAGTCTTATTTCAAGTGATAGCCAAGCATTAGTACTCACGGTCATTAATTTTAAAGCAGACCGGAACTCAAAGTGTGTGTAACACCAAACAATCAACTTCTTTGTTTTGCTTTTTAAAGTAATTAGGTCTTTTTAAAGTAATACTCCATCTTTAAAGCGGTAGTATACTCCGCTTTTAACTTTTACTTGCAATAAGGCTTACCTGTAGGTAAAATTAATATCTCCTAAAACCTGCATGGTTTAGGAGCTATTCACCCTGCATGCAGTCGCTGACACCAGCGGCGCAAGTGCTCTGAAGGTCCGGCGGCAGTGACGTCATCGCGCCTACGGCCACTCACAGCGCCGGAGCTGCTAAACCCGGAAGAGACGCAGAGGGAACATGACAGGTCCCTTAGCAGTGTCTGGCCGACCGTGTCGGGCTTCGTTCTAAGGTAAGTATTTCATAATGTGCTAATATGCGATGCATACTAGCACATTATGCCATTGTCTTGCAGGAGTTTTTTTTATTTCTGTACGGGGATACTACTGCTTTAACTCCCTCGTGCCTGAACCTGGGTTCACACTACTACGATGCAGGAACCAGGGCGATTCTAGTGCGGGTTCCCGCATCACTTTTCCCCTACAGCAGTGGTCCTCAACTCCGGTCCTCAGGGCCCACTAACAGGCCAGATTTTAGGTATTACCTTGGGGAGATGCAGACAAGAGTACTGCAATCACTGAGCAGCAAATGATATCACCTGGGATGTATTTCAGTTATCTCCCAAACCTAGCCTGTTAGTGGGCCCTGTAGGCCAGGGTTGAGGACCACTGCCCTATAGGTAGTTCACACTGCCCTCTGCGAACAGCTGCTGGTGTCATAACACAGTTAATGACACTCCCAAATCGGTTTGCAGTTTGAATTGGGAATTCGGACAGGAATCCATGTGAATCTGATTCTAGTGTAGAAAAGTAAGGTTCCCGCACCATTTTTGTGCGACTGGGATGAGAGTTCAACCATACTAAATGTATGGCTGAATTTGCATCGCACAGACATCGCATGTGATCCGCAATGTGGTGTGAATCAGATGCGATGGTCAGGGTTCACAATAGTGTGAACCCAGCCGAAGGGTAAAACAAATTTAAATGCCTAAGCCCAATTTTGCAATTTTAAAACGTTAAAACCATACATATCACAACTACTTTGTGCATTCAGGTTAATTATACCTTGTTTTGTTCAGGACAAATTGGGCTATCATTTGGTGGTAAATGGTAATGGATATCTCAGTTTTTGTTTTTGTTTTTTTAATTTTTTTCTCTTAATATTATCAAAGGAAGACTGGCCCAAAATGTTACAAAAATAGTTTTTTTTTTTTTTTTTTTTTTTTTTTTTAAATTTAACTGTATATTTCCTGCTACTACCATAACTTACCTCCAAAGAACAACCCAAAATAAATAAATAAATTCTCCTGCTCCTGACTATCGCAGCGATACCACATTGTACAAAAGTGCACATTTTTGCTTTTTTTTTTTTTTTTTTTTTAGTCCTACCTAAAACACACTGACACTAATTTAAAAATAAATTAAATAAATCCTGTCCAAAAAATACATACTTTGACCTTGACCAAAACCCTGGCACTGGCCAAGATCAAACCTTGTTTTAGGTATTTTTTTCTTATTTTATTTATCTCTGCAAGGATTGAGTTATTCAATGTATCTGTCTCGTCCTTTCACAGAGGCAGAAAACACGGGTGTGGGCTTCACAGTGACCGATCGGAGGCTATTCTAACGATCCGGTTACCTAAAATCAGACGTTCCGGGTCCCGATAGTAAGAAAGAGGCCCAGGGCTCTCGGTGAGACCCCGGTCTCTGTGTTAGGAGCATGTGACGTGCGGAGTGCTCCCAGCACAAAAGGAGGGTAACACAGAGAGTGATACAATGTTATCCGTCCCGTCCTTTCCCAGAGGCAGAAAACACATTGGTGGGCTGCACAGTGACCGATCTGAGGCTATTCTAGCGATCAGGTTACCTGGAATCGGATGTTCCGGGTCCCGATAGTTAGAGAGAGGCCCAGGGCTCTCGGTGAGACCCCGGTCTCTGTGCTAGGAGCGCCACTTGCGGCATGCTCCCAGCACAAAAGGAGGGTAACACAGAGAGTGATACAATGTTATCCGTCCCGTCCTTTCACAGAGGCAGAAAACACAAGGGGTTGGGCTTCACAGTGACCAATCTGAGGCTCTTCGTGGCGGTTCACATTTGTGCGATGCGGTAACGCTGCAAATATGCAGCGTGATCCCGCATCGCGTCCGCACCTCTGGCAGTTCACACTGCCATATGCAATATGCATTGGGTGTCAATTAAAAGTCAACGACACCCCTAGTTGCGATCGCATATCGCACTGCGATCTGCAAGTTCGCACAGAATCGGATCGCACTAGTGTGAACCACTATGCGATCCGATTCTGCTGCGTATAAAAAAAATCCTTGTGTGCGAGTTTAGTGCGGATGCGGTGAAAATTCAGCCATACAAAGCGTATGGCTGAAATTTTCACTGCACATGAAATCGCATGTAATTTAGGAGCAGTGCGCTCCGAATTACACGCGATCTCTGTAAACGCACTAATGTGAAACGCTTACGTTGGTCACTCTGCATTGGAAGGGGGCACGCTGGTCACTCTGCATTGGAAGGGGGCACGCTGGTCACTCTGCATTGGAAGGGGGCACGCTGGTCACTCTGCATTGAAAGGGGGCACGCTGGTCACTCTGCATTGAAAGGGGGCACGCTGGTCACTCTGCATTGAAAGGGGGCACGCTGGTCACTCTGCATTGAAAGGGGGCATGCTGGTCACTCTGCATTGAAGGGGGGCACGCTGGCATCTCTGCATTGAAGGGGGGCACGCTGGCATCTCTGCATTGAAGGGGGGCACGCTGGCATCTCTGCATTGAAGGGGGGCACGCTGGCATCTCTGCATTGAAGGGGGGCACGCTGGCATCTCTGCATTGAAGGGGGGCACTATACCTTAATTACCGAAGGCCCCTTTCACACTTTTGTGACCTCCAAAGTCACGCATTTTTTACAGCGTTTTTTGCCGCAAAGCAATGCCTATTACATTTTTCTGTTTGCGCCCCGCAAAAATTTTGAGCACCAGTCGCCACTGCTTGACACAACAATCGCACACTAAATTTGCACCACAATAGCACTCACAATTTGATGTTTCGCACCGCAACAGTGTGAGCGGAGCCTTAAGTCATTTTTTAAAATGACTAACAAAAATAACACTCAGATATAGAATGACATGTTGCTAATCGAGCAGCAAAGATCATTTTCCTAGGAAAAAAAAATGGAAGTTGGTGTGATGAGTCATATTTAATGTTAATTGACTAATGCATAGAAACTGCAAAGCAGTGGTGATTCCCTTGTAACAGCTTCCTCTGTAATTTTACCTTGACAGCTTTTTATAGTATAATTTGGAGTTGATTGTCTGTCTATTAAATGTGTGCTGTGATAAAAAATAAAAAAAGTAGCACAAGCACCGAACATGTTAGCTGCAGTTATTGTGAAAAGGTCTACAAATCAACCTCTTGTATTGAATTGTACTGCGGGTGGTATATAACTCTGGTATAATAATAAAACCATAATTATAAAGGGATGTAATGTAACTGTGTGTGTGTGTATATAGACACTATATTGTCAATAGCATTGGGACACACATGAACTTTAATGGCACCCTGGTCTTAGTCTGTAGGGTCCAATATTGAATCCTTCAGACTAATGCCTCGTACACACACATCGATTATTGGCCGGGAATTTTCGGCCAACGTCCGATCGGCCGATTTTCAGCTTGTTAGTATGCTTCCGAAAAAAATCTGGCGTGCAGGCTATAAAATTTGTTGGCCGTCAACACAACGGCCGATTTTCGTCAGTCAGTAAAGATTTCGGCAGACAAAAATCTGATGAGCAAGACTGGGCATGCTCAGAGAAGAAAAAACACACGAAAAGTAAACCAGCACATGACATTACTTCTGAAGTAGATTTTTGTTGGCCGAGAAAATTCGTGTGCAGTCTAGGCACATTCCAACCAACACAACACCACTCTGGACAAAAGTTGGCCGATAATCGTTGCGTGTGTACGAGGCATTAGACTGGGATGCCATTAAGGCTCGTGTGTGTAAACTCAGGCGTCCCAATACTTTTGACAATAAAGTGTGTGTGTGTGTGTGTATATGTATGTATGTGTGTGTGTGTGTGTGTGTGTATATGTATATATATATATATATATATATATATATATATATATATATATATATATATATATAAAATTATTCTGTGGGTGTATATGTAATGTGTATATTATGTTTGTTTTTCAAGACAGTGCATTTAAAATGAATGGCCTATCAGCAGTGGTGTATTTAGGTTTTGTGCTGCCCTAGGCCTGACTAAACTTGGGCACCCCTAATTTAAATATGACCCGCCCTGTCATCTGTAAACCACAACCACAGTCTATCAGTGCAGCCTTATCAGTTCCCATAAGTTCAGCTTCATCAGTGCAGCCTTATCAGTGCTCATCAGTGCAGCCTCATTACTGCCCATCAGTGAAGCCTCATCAGTGGCCATCAGTACAGCCCCATCAGTGGCCACCAGTGCAGCCTCTCAGTGCATCATATCAGTGCCCATCAGTGCAGCTTATCAGTCCTGCCTCATCAGTGGCCATCAGTGCAGTCTATTAGTGCCCATCAGTGCAACATATCAGTGCCCATCAGGGCAGCATATTAGTGCAGTCCCATCAGCTTTTTTGCTGCCCCCTTGCAAAGTGCTGCCCTAGGCCTGGGCCTTGTTGGCCTAGGCCAAGATACAGCACTGCCTATCAGCTTGGCCATGATCACACCTGATCCTTTTTTCGGGAGCCGAGCACACAGTTGCCCTAGGCGTCATTCTCAATGAATGACACCATAGCGCACCAATGCGCGTAAGGTGCTTTACTGCTATTTGTTAGTACGTGAACTGCCACTGAGCGCTTTCACACTATCTTCATACCCGCTTTTCTCTACATATAAAAACGAACTGACTTTGGATGCCATGATTCAGTGGTCCTGAACTTTTTATCCACATATAAGCTAATCATATTCTTCATACTGCATAAACCTAGCTGTACAAAAAGTCTTGATAACCACATTCCGTATTGCATTATCTTTTTTATCCTTCCTCACATGTTTACGAAAACGAGACACACATCAGTGACCAGTCATGGAGCCACTGGTTCTAGAACTACATGGTCCTCAGGGGCCATGGGTTTAATGGGAATGATGGGGGCCCTAATAGAGGTGATGGATGGATAATTTTGGATGGTTTATTAGAGTATAGTTTTAATTTGTTTTATTGGTGCTAATTGCTGCTGTTGGTAATTTTTGTTGTGTTATTATTCTGTTCATTGTTGTGATCTTGTGTTATCTTTTGTTGTGTGTGGTAGGGATCGATCAATATAGTTTTTTTCAGGGCCGATACAGATTTTCCGGTTGCCCTTCAGGGTGATAGCCGATATTGGGTGCTGATATTCTGCACATTTTGGGCCCTTTCACACAGACGTTCCGTGTGTCCGTATATCACCCCATCCGTTTGCGGGTGATATACGGACATAATGAATGTCTATGGGGTTGCGGATGTCAGCGGATGACTATCCGCTGACATCCGATTTGCGTCCTTTTAGTTCTGTTCCGTTTTTTGGAACAGAACCCTATTTTTGTTCCGTTTAAAAAACGGAAAGGAAGCAAAATCGGATGTCAGCGGTGTCATCCGCTGACATCCGCAATCCCATAGACTTACATTATGTCCGTATATCATCCGCAAACGGATGCGATGATATGCGGACATACAGAGCGGATGACACAAGTGTCATCCGTGTCCGTGAAAAAAAAAAAGTGCCGGAGCGGATCGCAATACGGTCCACTCCGTGTGAAAGAGCCCTTAAAGTTTTTATTTTTACACTGTCCTTTTAAATTATTTTTTTTTTTTTTTAATCAATCACTTTTTTTGCTGTCACAAGGAATGTAAACATCCCTTGTGACAGTAATGGGCAGTGACAGGTACTCTTTATGGAGGGATCTTGGCTCCTCTGCACTTAAAAACATTCCAAACGCCAAGTTTGGCTGTTTTTTGGATACGGTCTTTTTTTTTTTTTTAAATCTGGCGCCTTCAAGGCTACAGTAAACGAAAGTGCTGTCATGACATAGCTTCCGGGTTACTACATCGGAGACCCAATCAAAGCCGATTCTGGCTTTGTTCGGGTCTTCGGCCAGCCGGCGTATGTGCCGTCTGGTCGCTCGGGCCTCTCTGTGGAACGGGAGACCCGGGCGAAGCAGTAGGGGGGGGCGGGCATCCCCTTCATCCCCTTCATCCCCTTCATCCCCTTCATCCCCTTTATCCCCTTTATCCCCTTCACCCCCTTTATCCCCTCCCACTGCTTGTAATAACAGCCAAGTGGCTGCTTAGCCGCATCAGTTGTCATTACAAGAAAGCTGACCGTCCACTCTAAAAAACAGTACTGGGGTCATGCCTGTAGCTGCAGGCATCACCCCAGTACAACCACTCGCAGCAATATCGGCAAGTATGTAGCCGATACCAATACGTCAAAAAATAGAAATAAAAGTAGAAATCGGCCCCACCGAGAATTGGTCAATTCCTAGTGTTCGGCTGTGTCCCAATTGTTTCCCTTTGGGATTAATAAAGTATTATGATTTTGAGGTGATGCTTCTTGTGGCTCTTTCACACGGGTGTTCAGTCCTATGCTTCGGCATGAGCCTGTATGCGGGGAAGGGTGGTCAGACCGCGATGCAGAGCCTGTTCATCCTGCTCTATGCACCTGTCCCTGCACACCTCTGCTGATGCATTACCTTTATCCTGAAGTTAGGCTGCAATATCATTTTTCTATTAAGTGGGGTAGAGCTTTACAAATAAGACCTTTTTAATATGATTGTAAATTTAAAGTGGTGGTTTTTGCTTTTTCATTATTTGCTTTTTTTTTTTTTCTTTTTATAGCGCTTTATCCAGTATCTGGCATCCCGGAATACTTTATTCAATCTGAGCAATTTTTTGGACAAGAGTGGACTTCAAGGTAAGGTTTCATTGTCATTGTTGCTTCAACAACTTCAGCTCTGGAAGGTTTTACCCCGTTACTAACCTGGCCATTTTTGTGAATCTGCACTGCGTTAATAAATTGCGCAGACGCTGCACCCAAATACTATGGATGTTTTTTTTTTTCCCCACAAATAGTTTTGTTTTGGTGATATTTGATCACCTCTGTGGTTTTTAGATTTTACGCTATAAACAAAATAAGAGCGACAATTAAAAAAAAAAAAAAACATTTCTGCTATAAAACATTCCCAATATAAAAAAAAATGAAAAACAATTTTTTTTCAGTTTAGGCCAATTTGTATTCTACATATTTTTGGTAAAAAAAAATCCCAAAAAGCGTTATTTAATTAGATTTGTGCAAAAGTTATAGCGTTTTACAAACTACGGGATAGATTTTTGGACGTTTATTTGATTTTTTTTGTTTTTATTAGTAATGGCGGCGATCTGCGATTTTTAGCGGGATTGCAGCGGACAGATCGGACCCCTAACTGACATTTTTGGCACTTTTTCGGGAACAGTGACATTAATATAGTAATCAGTGCTAAATATTATGCACTGTTACTGTATAAATGACACTGGCAGGGAAGGGGTTAATACTGGGGGTGATCAAAGGGGTTAATGTATGCCTGACTGTGCTTACTCACTGTTGGGCAGGGGGAAGCACTCTGTGACAGGCACTTGGGAGGGATTGGGGGATCAGCTTAGCACCTGATCTCTCTCTGCCTGTGTGACAGAAGACTCGCCTGCTTTATTTACATAAGCAGGCCGGTCTTCTGTCAGTTTCTCTGGCGTTTGTGGGAGGCCGTCGGCAATTGCCGCCGCTCCTCCCGTGGCCCGCCTCCCTCTGTGTCTGATCACGCTGTGTCTCGGCGGCGCGTACACGTCACCAAGACCGAGTGCACCTAATTACGTAGTACTACGTGATTATGCACATCTGAGCCGCCCTGCTGCAGTAAATCTGTGTGGGGGTGGTCAGCAACTGGTTAAAGTGACTGCTGCAGATTTATAGTGCAGGCAGTTAGAGGTTCATATACATGCACCAGTCACCAGGACCCTGTGGTTGTTGTCAAATCTACATTTTTACAGGCAAAGCTTTGGAATTTTTTGATGGTTCCAAAGCTTTTACACCTCTTCCTGTAGATTCCTAGTGGATGGAGAGACATTCATGTTAATGAGTCAATAGGACGGTGTTGGAGACAGCAGGTATAAACCTAGACACAGAGTTGCCTATCAAATAGATCCAGGCTCTGGCTGTAGAAGCAACTTTTTTGGTGTTTTGTTGCAGGTACGTACCGGCATTTTGAGACACTTGTACTTTCTACCCACAGATGTGTTTGTAAAGGCAGACAATATTTTATCTTAATGCATTCTTTACATTAAGATAAAAACCCTTCTGTGTGCAGCAGCCCCCCCTAATACTTACCTTATCCCCCTCTCTATCCAGCGATGTCCACCAGCGACTCAGCCATCTGTGACTCTCTCTCCTAACTAGCTGAGACACCGCAGTGGCGCTATTGGCTTCCACTGCTGTCAATCAAAATCAGACAATCAGGAGAGATAGGAGACAGGGCTGAACAAGAGCTTTGTGTCTGAATGGCTGCACCTCGGCTTGGGTGTCCCCCAAAGCTAACTGGTTGCTGTGGGAGCACTCAACAAGAGGGAGGGGCCAGGGGCCCGAGAAGAGGAGGATCCGGGCTGCCCTGTGCAAAACCAACTGCACAGAGGAGGGAAGTATAATCTGTTTGTAATTTTAATTAAAAAAAACGTTACAATCACTTTAACTGCCAATTTCTCTAATGGCGCTTTTCCACTGCATAGAACCGTACCGGCTCGGCACGCTTTTGTGCTTTTCCACTGCGGTACCGCATGGTATAGGGTCGGAATGGTACGGTACGGTATAGGTTTGCTTTTCCACTGCATGGAACCGAACGGTACGGTACGGCTCTGAAAAAAACAGTACCTACTCGATTGTGGTTCCAACAGGTACCAAACTGGTACCATATCCCACAATCCTTTGCATGCAGTCACTACTAGCCACTGATTGGTCAGAGAATCACACCCACCCCGTTGTTATCCCACCCACTTAACTTTAGTACTACTTTAGTGGAAAAGCAAACCTATACCGTACCGAACTGTTCCGACACTATACCATGCGGTACCGCAGTGGAAAAGCAAACCGGGCCAAGCAGGGCCGAGTAGAGCCGAGCCGGTACTTGCAGTGGAAAAGTGCCATAAGGTCCTGTTCACACTTGTCACACCTGAGCAATTTTTTTGCTTTAAGTTTGTAGCTCTAAAACGCCCAACAAGCCAAATCCAATAAATTTTAATGACCCCTGTTCACATATGAGCTGTCTGTTACCAGAAGCAGAATGCCTGTCGCTCAAAGTACATGAGCTTCTTTTTGGCAGAATGCAAGCATTTTTGCCCCCATAGACTTCAATAGAAATGCCTGACTTGAGCATTTTACGAGTGTTTTGTGGCGTGTTTTCTGCTTAAAGCGGTAGTATACTCCGCTATTTGACTTTTAACTACAGGTAAGCCTATAATAAGGCTTACTTGTAGGTACAATTAATATTTCCTAAACCTGCACGGTTTAGGAGATATTCAACCTGCATGCAGCCGCTGATGTCTACGGCGCATGCGCTTTGAAGGTCCGGCGGACCTTCAGAGCTCCTTGCCGAAAAGCATGCGCGGGAGTGATGTTATGGCGGCTCCGGCAACTCATAGTGCCGGAGTCTCCAATCAAGGAAGAGACGCTGAGGGAGCATGTCGGCTCCCTAAGTGTTGTCCAGACAACCGTGTTGGGGCTTCGGTCTAAGGTAAGTATTTCATAATGAGCTAGCTCATTATGCCTTTGTCCTGCAGGGTTTTTTTTTTTTTTTTTTTATGAGTATACAACCGCTTTAAACTAGTGGTGCACCGAAATTTCGGCAACCGAAAATGGGTTAAAAATGCCGTTATTAAATATAGCCGGGTTTTTTCGGTTTTCGGCCAAGGGCATCCTGCATTTTCGGTTCCGGCCCAGAGTTTTCATTTCGGTGCATCCCTACTTTAAACAGCAGTTCTCCACCTCTAATTTCCTCTCCGCCCCCCCCCCCCCCCCCCGGTGCTTTCTACTGGCTAAACAAAAATGCCTGAAGCTGTAAAACGCTTGAGAAAGGTGCAAAGACGCTTTAAAAATACGCCAGTAAATCATTGCGCTCAGTTATGAATAGAGCCTAACTGATCACATAAATGCATGAAAAATAGATAAAAAAGCCCATAAGGAAGTGTGGACTATTAGGTCATGGCTGTGCTCGGTAAAGCACTCAAAGGATGAGAAAACCATGAAAGGGTACATTAGCAAAGTTGACTTGTTCCTCTTGTGGTTATTAAAACTGAACTGCAGGCAAATTTAAAGATGGAATTTATGCACTCTGAAAAGTTGGCAGATTTTGAGTTTGGATTAACTGATGTATCTTTTACCATTTCCAGGCTATGACATGTCCACCTTTATCAGACGCTATAGCCGGTACCTGAATGAGAAGGCCGTTTCTTACAGACAAGTTGCTTTCGACTTCACCAAAGTAAAGCGTGGGTAAGTTTCTGTGCTGTAATATAATTGAGGGTAAAAATAATTTGATGGGTGATAAAAGTGAAGCATTCTTTACTCATGTTGTTGCCCTTCTGTCCCTTGTAAATAAATTGCTCTTTTAGTGGATCTCCTCTTTCTCCTCCACTTCCTTATCACTGGACGTCATATGACGTCCAGGGCTGAACGCGGGGAATATCTGAATGATGGGTGCAGCTGCAGGCATCATTCAGATATAATTTTTTCTAGCCGGTGATTCCCTTCACCATAAGAACAATCATAGCGGCTGTTCAGTCTCTTGATTGTTCTTACAGGCAGCAGGAGGGGACATTCCGGTGCTTCTCGTGGCTCGCCCGTGCGACCGGTGAACTGTAGAAAGAATCGGCCACCGGCGAAATTACACCATAGAGACTGCCGAGGACCAGATGGCCCTGGCAGTCTCTTATGACTCCCGGAGGCCCGGGAGCGCCACGATGACGTCCGCCCGGCCTGGCATTTGTCAATATTGCCGTGATCTCAGTTAGATAGCCAAGATATAGTTTGTTTTTTTTTTTTTTATTTCAGGCTTTTCGGCCTCTAGGAGAGATCTGAGGTCTTATTGTCCCCAGATCTCTCTATAAAGAGGACCTGTCATGCACTATTCCTATTGGCCCCCGTTCACATGCAAGCGATCCGATTTCGGGTGGCGACCTCCGAGGTCGCGGTGCGAGCAGCGCCCCGTGACCTCGGAGCGGCCGCCACGGACTTCATAACATTGAAGTCTATGGTGGTCGCCTCCTGGTCGCCCCATAGAAGCACCGGACCCTTTTTCTAAGTCGGAGCGACTTGTGTCGCTCCTATTAGAACGGGTCCGCAGCTTCCCTATGGGAGGCGACCTGTGAGGCGACCAGGTCGCCTCACAGGTCGCCTTAGTGTGAACGGGGGCTTACAAGGGATGTTTACATTCCTTGTAATAGAAATAAAATAAAAAAAAAATAAAAAAATAAGGTAAAGTGTAAAAATATAGAATAATAAAAAAATAAAAAAAAGTGCCCCCTTCCCCGTGTGCTTGAACGCAGAAGCGAATGAATGTGTACATCGCGGGCACATATGTAAATGGTGTTCAATCCATACATGTGAGGTATTGCCGCAAACGTTACAGCGAGGGCAATAATTCTAGCCCAAGACCTCCTCTGTAACTCTAAACTGGTAACCTGTAAAAATGTTTAAAGCATTGCTTATGGAGATTTTTAAGTGTGGAAATTTGGCGTCATTTCATGAGTGTGTGCAATTTTAAAGCGTGACATGTTGGGTATCTATTTACTCGGCGTAACATCTTTCACATTATACAAAAAATGGGCTAACTTTAGTGTTTTGGTTTTTTTTTGTTTTTTTTTTTTGTTTTTTTATTCATAAAACTTTTTTTCCCCCAAAAAAAGCTTTTGAAAAATTTCTGTGCAAATACCGTGTGACATAAAAAGTTGCAATGACCGTCATTTTATTTCCTAGAGTCTCTGCTACAAAAAAATGTTTGGGGGTTCTGAGTAATTTTCTAGCAAAAAAATGATTTTTACATGTAGGAGCGGAGTGCCAGAAACGGACTAATTGCACACTTTGTATCTGGATTTTTTTTTGTGCCAGTCGTCTTTGGTATTCTTTTACTGTAAACTCAAATATTAGTTCTGTACCAGTGGCTGGCTTTTAATGAAAGTACGTTGTATTTTCGCCTTTTTTTCCTTTAAAGTTTAAGTAAAGGCAAAACTTTTTTTAGCTTTGCATAGAATGGAGAGGGATTAGAACACCTGTCAGTTTTTATTGCTGTCTGTGTCCCCTTAAGGAGATTCACTCTCTATTTGTCCTGTTTACCATTCTCATTGAAAGTAAAAGAAAACCCCAAATTTGGGTTGACCCCAGAAATGTAATAGAGGGGGAAATCTTCAAATGGGTACACTAATTCTGCTGACCTTGGGGTCCCCAAGGAATTCCCTTGATTTACAGAAATGTCCTCTCACTTCCTGTTTTGGCTATGGGACAGGAAGTGAAGGGAAATCTCCCCAATGGGGACACAGATGGCGAAAAAATCTGATAGGAGTTAAAGCCCTTCTTTGCTCCTATCCAAAATGGAAAAAAAAATTTTGCCTATAGTTCTACTTTAAAGGCTTTAATTTCTGTATAGAATATCTAGGGATCATGCCCGTTCTTTTGCTTGCTGATCAATCTCATCTTGCTGGAACTATCTGAACAGATTGTTTGGCAGTGGCTCCTGCAAGGACCCTCATTGTTATCAGTGTAGAGCAGTCTAGTGAAACAAGTGACCCCCCTTTAGCTGAATATCGTCCACTACCCCGGCCCTGCAGATAGTATTCACCTGACTGCTGGTGATAAAAGATATTCTGGATGTAATCGCCACTGTCACAATAAGCTAGGCCCACTGGGATTGCATGTGTGCTTTCTTCATTGGTCTGCATTTAAAACAAAAGTGCAGCTGTGCTGAATCCTGCTATGTTTATTTTTAGGGCTGATGGCGTCATGAGGACAATGAACACAGAAAAGTTGCTGAAGACAATGCCCATTATACAGAACCAAATGGATGCCCTGCTTGATTTCAACGTAAGCAGAATATACCCAAATCTAGGCAAATTGTGCCGGTTTTTCCGCCGTTAAGAATGAGTTCACCTTTTAAAAAAAATAAATGCACATCTTTTTGCAGGTAAAAAAAAAAGAGCATTATTTGGAGTCTGTAAAGCATTGCACACACGATCAGCAGATCTTGGGTGCCATGCAGGACTCCTGCAGACTTGTCTGTGTATCTGTCTCTATGTCCGTACCTTGTATGGGCAGGCAGATACACTGACAGGAAGAGACGAAGTACCAGAGCACTCAACAGGGTTATGTTAGTTTGGGAACTACAAGCCGAGAGCCACAAAGGCTGTTTGTTGTAATTTCCTATCCACAGATCTATGTGAATGAATGACGCAGCCTGGTGGGCTGTTTATTTTTTTAAATGGTGACAACGCGTGCCCAGAAAAGATGCCTGTTTGCTGCTGCAGATGGGGGCAGGCTGAAACTGTTGGCACATGTTACATCTTTCAAGCGAAATATGGGTGGAAGACGTAACATGTTCCAAAAGGTGAACTTATCCTTAAGTGCCGGTTCACACTGGGGCCATGCGGAAACACTGTAAATCCACTGCAGGTTCCCCCATCTCACCTGACTTGCAGGCAGTTCACACTGCCATATGCAAACTGCTAGGAATGTTAATACAAAGTTAATGACACCCCCTATATTCGCAGTGCGAACTGTCATTTCGGACATGAATCTAATCGCATAGGTGTGAACGCCCATGCGATCCAATTCTGGTGCGCAGCAAAACTTGGTCTGACTGTGATGCAAATTCAGCCATACGATCTGTATGGCTGAATTCGCATTGCACAGATATTGCAGGTGATTTGCAGAGCAGTGCTGTGTGAATCACATGTGATGTCTGACATCGCTGTAGTGTGGATGTAAACTCCATTCATGAAATTTGACCTTGGCACATCTATATGTAGTGTTTACTTATTTCTCTTGAAAGCCGAAAGTCCTGTGCTCCGTTCTTTTGTTATTAGCATGATAACTTTTAACAGGTTCTCCAACTAAGATAAAACCAGGCCGAATTTAGTGTAGGGGTGGATGGAACATGACTGGCCTGCAGAGTCCTGACCCCAGTCTGATAGAACATCTTTGGGATTAATTGGAGCGAGACTGCGAGCCAGGCCTTCTCGTCAAACATCAGTGCCTGACCTCACAAATGTGCTTCTGGAAGAATGGTCAAACATTCCCATAGACATACTCCGAAACCTTGTAGACAGCCTTCCCAGAGGAGTTGAAGCTGTTATAGCTGCAAAGGGTGGGCCAACTCAATATTGAACCCTACAGACTAAGACTGGGATGACATTAAAAGTTCATGTGTGTGTAAAGGCAGGCGTCCCAATACTTTTGACAATGTAGTGTATGTAAGGGTTTACAACCACTTTAATGTTTTAGCTTTGTGTAGATGGACAGGTCTCCTTGACTGGCACTTATACTGTTGACAAGCAGAAGACCTAATTCTGCATTGGATGTTTTTGGCTGATTTCTGCCATCGCCAAAATAAGCCAGTGCTGCAGAGGTCTGGCTGCTGCTTACTTTTAAATGTGCCTGCTAAGGTAATTCGTGTGTGTGTTTGTGGAAGGATTTTTTAGCAGTTGTGCCATGCTCATTCAAGTATCCACCATGTGATGTCCATGTTTTCAGTGCTTTGCATTTTCCCTTTCTCTTAGGTAAATGCCAACGAACTGACAAATGGAGTCATTAATGCTGCATTCATGCTGCTCTTCAAGGATGCCATCAGATTGTTCGCTGCATACAATGAAGGGATAATTAATCTGTTAGGTAAATAGAGCTGATTTGTCATTCTGCAACACTTGTTACAAAGCAGAAAACCTGAGGGCAGACCTCTTTTTTCTCTCATTCATCAAGTGATATCAGTGTAAATTATCCTACGCAGTATGAGGCCACATGAATGCGTTTAGCAGAGGTGTCTAGTAAATGAAGCGGTCACGTGGCCGCCTTATGGGTACATTAAGACGTCATTGATTTTTATAGCAGGATAGCGCTGATTAACACGTGTTACACGTGCGCATGTGATTATGTAGTAGACTGTTGATGAATAGGTAATGAAGATCCAAATCTGTCAAACCAAATCAAGTAGGCTTTTTAAAGATCCCACACCAAAGTTGCATAAAAAAAAGTTTATATTTTATCTATACAAATTGTAACGGAACTGCCGACCCACACTGTACTTGTGGTCTTCCGCCAGTATACGGCTTCCTTGCAGTCATGAACATATATGCCAGATTTTCCCAGCCGCCCTCATACAAAGCTAGCCAACAACTTAGCTTGTACAAGTTTTGGAACCTTCTCCTTTATTGAACAGCTTCACACTCAATTTATGCACACATGAGAACATCCTCCTCCTGATCAAAATACCACACACAGGTCAGGGGTTACCTGATTACATTATCATATGTAGATGAAATTGTATACAGAAACAGAATTAACCTGAACTATTTATCTAGCCATCTGGACAGAACAATGTGGGCTCATTAACATTTAACAATGGGACAGGCAGACTTAACACAATCCACATCCCACCTCAAAACAGACAATAGGACAAGACTGCCAATGACAGTCTGTCCGTCTCCTACATTGAAGTACATGGAATACACATCTACGTATTGCTATGAATATTTAGGAGTCAGACTTCATGGCAACAGGTTATAGGTCTCACAGTGTAATGTGGGATTAAATCTTCATATTTCTTGAGAGATATTGCTGACAAATATAACTGTCCCACTTGAAGCGATCCAAACCATTACAAGTATCTGTCTTTCACTCCCAGTGATGGTGAATACCGTCCCACAAATGTTAAAATCGCGAAACTAGACGCAACATCCGAAATAGAATATTCATGCTGCACTTGCATATATTGCCAGACTTTTCAGAATGTAGCAACCCCAAATATTCGTAAGAAGGAATATTGCATAGTAGCTTCACAGGACAAAGCTCATTTCTTCAGGGAAAACGGTTGTTAATATCTTAAGAAATGCTGAAACTAAATGATGCTTAATACACGGTATGCAGAGCTTTGACCACTAAGAGTAGGAAGGACCACTTTAGAAGTTACTACTTGGGCAGCTACGTTCAGCGCAGAGATGACAAGGGACAGATTATGGACGTGTCACCATGGGACTCCTGAGGACTTTGGCATCTACTCAATTGGTGATCCACTATGATTTATACTGATATGGCTTTCTTTTCCTTCCCTTGATTAAGGGAGTTTGCAATCTTCGTCTCTGGGATTATCCTGGAAACTATTAACTTCTAACCTGACCAAAGTCCTTCCTATTCTTAGTAGTAACAGCTATCCATTTAGTTTGAGCATTTATTGCAGATGTCAATGGCAGTTTTTCCCTGAAGAAGCGTGCTTTGTCACACGAAATGCGATTGAGAAGCTACTATGCACTTCCTTCCTATGGATATGTGGAGTTGCTATTATCTGAAAATACTGGCAATATGCGTAATTTCAGCATTATTACTCTAAATCGTTGAGTCTAGTTTCATGAGTTTAGCAAAAAAAAAATATAACATTTGTATAAATAAAATGTAAACTTTTTTTTTATACAACTTTCATGTGTTACCTTTAAAATCCTATTGTTTGGTTTGGCAGTGATTTGTGTCCCTGAGAGCCGGTTCACACTACTGCGACCAGAAAGTCGCCCCATGAAGGAACGACTTTTTAGCGCGACTTTAGCGTGACTTTGAAGAGACTTTAATGATAGGCGACTTTGTCTGTGGGGAATGCCTGGGTAATCTTTTTCTTCGGGAAAGTCTGATCAGTCGCTAGAAAAAAGATAAGGATCCGACTTAGAGACGGCTCCCATTGAAGTCTATGTGCACAAGTCGGATAGAGGTCACCTTGAAGTAGTACAGGAACCTTTTCTGAAGTCGGAGCGACTTCAGTAGTGCATATTAAGAAGGCTCTGATTCATTTACATTGAATTTGTAATGTCAAGCGACTTGGGGTCGCACAAGTCACGTCCCAAGTTGGAGTAGTGTGAACTGGGTCTAATCCTCTTATTTCTTGTGTTGATGATTAGTGAAGGTGATGGTTGTGCTTGTGTTTTCTTTTTGTAATTGAGTTTTGTTTTCGCAAGATCTTTATTAAAAGATGAACTTAAAGGGAAATGTACCTTGGAGCACTTCCATGGACCCAAAGTGCATTCCTGTTAGCCTTGTAAAGCCGAATTCCAGGTATCACTGGTTTAAAATGGTTGCACAGTCCCCAATGTAAAGTCCCCAGAATTTAATAAACACTGTGTTAGGTAGCGTTACTGCAGTCATTGCTGTTTTGGCTTTGGGTCCCATGGCTAGTGGCTGCTCTGCTTGGTGAACACAGGAGGTCAATTGTTCGACACTGACACCATTCAGGGAACGCTTTGCTTTTTCTCAGTGGATGCAAGGCGTTATCGGATTGGACGAGGTGGAGAGGCAGGTGGTGACAACATGATCTCCACCTCATCCAATCCGAGAACGCTTTGCATTCCTTAAAGCAGTGTTTCTCAACTCTGGTCCTCAGGGCACGCTAATGCCTCGTACACACGCAACGATTGTTGGCGGTGAATATTCGGCCAATGTCCGATCGGCCGATTTTCGGCTTGTTAGTATGATGCTTCCGACAACCGACTGCGACTTTTCGGCCGAACAAAATCTGGTGCGCATGCTATAAAATTTTTGTTGGCCGTCAACAGAACGGCCGTTTGTCCATCAGTCAGTACAGATTTCGGCAGACAAAAATCAGATGAGCAAGACTGGGCATGCTCAAAGAAGAAAAAACACACGGAAAGTAAACCAGCACATGACATCACTTCTGAAGTTGGTTTTTGTTGGCCGAGAAAATTTGTGTGCAGTCTAGAGCACATTTCAACCAACACAACAACACTGGACAAAAGACGGCCTATCGGTCGGCCGATAATCGTTGCGTGTGTACGGGCATAACAGGCCAGGTTTGCAAGAAAACTGAAATACATCACAGGTGATATCATTTGCTGATTAGTGATTGCAGTATTCTAGTCTGCATCTCCCCAAGGTTTTACTTCAACTCTTTGAGGACCAGAGTTGAGAAACACTGCCTTAAAAGTCCAAAGTGTAGGCCTGTGCAGGGTAGCCACTCAACATGGGTCCCCAAAGCCAGCAACAATCATTGTAGTAGCGCTGTCTGTGTTTTCCAGCTTCCAGGAGGGTCTTCCAGGTATGGCACATAAAGAAAAATAAAAAGCTGAAATTTATCTTTAAAGTGTACCTGTAATAGAATAACAACTTGGGTTGCTGATTCTGATTTTTCATATACTGGTTGCCCTGGCTTCATGTCACATCAATACTTTTCAGTTACTGACCTTGAACAGATATGCTGAAAATTAAATAGTTTGTGCTGATTTTGAAATCAAAGATGCCAAAGCATTAGCGTGACAGCCAATTTTGGGAAGGACAGTAAGTAATGGTGGTCTAAATGGTTTCCATCATGACATCTTTCCTTTAACCCTTTTGCTGTCACCTATGTTAAGGGTTACAGCAGAACAGAAGGGTTTGTAGCTGGTCAGCATGGTAGCCTTCATGGTGGTAGCATTCTCTTCTGCTATTGGGTCGCGGTTGCTCTATTGACCATGAACTTCTAGCAGAAATATCCCCCAGACCAGTGATGGCGATCCTTGGCACTCCAGATGTTTTGAAACGACATTTCCCATGATGATCAACTACGCTGCAGAACGCAGGAGCATCATGCAAAATGTAGTTTCAAAACATCTGGAGTGCCAAGGTTCGCCTTCCCTGCCCTAGACTTTCCTGATTTAATGAATTACTGTAACCAGTGTGACTACTATATGTGTGATTTATAAGGTGTTTTACCCTAAAGTTCTCCCCAATCTTCTCTTAGAAAAATATTTTGACATGAAGAAGAACCAGTGTAAAGACGGGTTGGACATTTACAAGAAGTTCCTCACCAGAATGACACGGATTTCTGAGTTTTTAAAAGTTGCTGAGGTATGTGTGTGCTCCTGTTACTGAGGCCCAGGACATTTCCTTTTTAGCTATCAAATGCCTTCTGTTTGCTTACTTCATGCCTGATGTCTAGAGGGCATCAGTTTTACTGCCTACATTTAAAAATCCTGGATTTAACCACTTTTCATATAATTGTTAAAATTAAAGTTCTGATTGTTAAAAAAAACGCCATTTATCCGGCTGTGAGTACTGGGCGTGTGCTTCACAGTATGAAAAAACTTTGTTTTAGTACATAGGGGTGTTCATAGTACATTCGGACCTTATGCCTTGCTACCGCTTACCCCCCTCCTTTACACTTTCTAGCTATTCCCAGGTATCAAAATGACTGTAGGGAGTTGTACAAATACAGCTGTCTGGGGGTTTATAAAAACTGTGCAGATATGAGGCTGATACAAGGTAACATCGCAACCTGACAATTTTAAAAAAAAGGTGTTTTTTCCCCTATTTTTCTAACCGTTATGGCCAATTCACACTAACTTGTGTTAAAATATATGGAAAATGCATGTACATTTCCATTTTAAGTCGCGGTTTAATGCGTGCGGATGTCCGTTGACCTTCGCCTTGACGTCTGTTGACCTTCGCCTTGACGTCCGTTGACCTTCGCCTTGACGTCCGTTGACCTTCGCCTTGACGTCCGTTGACCTTCGCCTTGACGTCCGTTGACCTTCGCCTTGACGTCCGTTGACCTTCGCCTTGACGTCCGTTGACCTTCTCCTTGACGTCCGTTGACCTTCGCCTTGACGTCCGTTGACCTTCGCCTTGACGTCCGTTGACCTTCGCCTTGACGTCCGTTGACCTTCGCCTTGACGTCCGTTGACCTTCGCCTTGACGTCCGTTGACCTTCGCCTTGACGTCCGTTGACCTTCGCCTTGACGTCCGTTGACCTTCGCCTTGACGTCCGTTGACCTTCGCCTTGACGTCCGTTGACCTTCGCCTTGACGTCCGTTGACCTTCGCCTTGACGTCCGTTGACCTTCGCCTTGACGTCCGTTGACCTTCGCCTTGACGTCCGTTGACCTTCGCCTTGACGTCCGTTGACCTTCGCCTTGACGTCCGTTGACCTTCGCCTTGACGTCCGTTGACCTTCGCCTTGACGTCCGTTGACCTTCGCCTTGACGTCCGTTGACCTCCGCCTTGACGTCCGTTGACCTCCGCCTTGACGTCCGTTGACCTCCGCCTTGACGTCCGTTGACCTCCGCCTTGACGTCCGTTGACCTCCGCCTTGACGTCCGTTGACCTCCGCCTTGACGTCCGTTGACCTCCGCCTTGACGTCCGTTGACCTCCGCCTTGACGTCCGTTGACCTTCGCCTTGACGTCCGTTGACCTTCGCCTTGACGTCCGTTGACCTTCGCCTTGACGTCCGTTGACCTTCGCCTTGACGTCCGTTGACCTTCGCCTTGACGTCCGTTGACCTTCGCCTTGACGTCCGTTCTCATTTATGCACAGCATTATGGTGTGAATAGGACATAATTATTTTTCAGATGTCCTTTCGTTGATCTGCGTTTTAAAAGCTGCGCTAAAACGCAGATCAACGCACTGGTGTGAATTGACCCTTAATAATATTAAACTTTATATCGTTTTTATTAATTTTTATTCATTTTTTTTTTTTTTTTTTTTTATTAAAGCACATCATTTAATTTGAAAATAACTTTGCAATGCATTGGAGCAGAATCATAATTTTGGTGTCATTTTAAACATGACCAATTATATAATTAAGTACAAGGGATGGTACTCACAATATCTGAAGTGTACCTTGTGCAGGTGGCTGCTTTTTTTTTTTTTTTTAGTTATCTTCATTCCTTTGCCCCCCAATTTAAAACGACAAAATGTTTTTTAAAATTTTTAAAATGCAGATGTATGATCAGTTCCACAGGAGTTATAAATTGCACAGCCAATTTAATATTGGGTACAGGGTTGTAGGTGCCTCCCATGTGGCACTGCTTGGGCCCGGCAGTATTTTTTTTTAAGCCCTGAATACTGCATTGCTGGGGTGGGGGGAGGGCTCTTTATGCAGGCCATAGACGGTGCGAATTTCTTTCCTGCAACCGCCAGTGATTGCTAGAGACCATAGTAGCCACTAGTGATGATCGCAAGTAAAACCCGGCAGGCTACTTGTACCCAAGTTTATCGATCAATCAACTTGGTACATTCAGCCTACCCATAGATGGTTTGAATCTTGGCCAGCTCCTGCTAAACCAGCCAAGATTCCACCCGTCTGTGGCCAGCTTTAGTCATACCAGGAGGTCAGAAACTTAAAGCATATCATATCTTTTAACCTTTTTGTTTTTTCTTTTAATTTTAGCAAGTGGGAATTGACCGAGGAGACATACCCGATCTATCTCAGGTAAGGAAGCTTTTTGGCAAGTGTCTTGTGTGTGTTTAGCTACAATTGGGGGGGGGAACCTCCCCTGGATATTATTTCTATAGAAATATTATGCACGTGGACAGCATTTGGTGCACAGATGAGCAGTTCTTTGAATTTTGAGAGTTCTTTGTATTTGAATTCAGATTTGCACGGAATGTTGATTTTTAAAGTGTGTTTAAATCTTATCAAACTTTTTTTCTTTTTTTTTTTTTTTTGGTCTGTTAATCATACTTTTGAAAGTGTTTTATGCCATATCTCTGATAAGTGTGACAAATACCTGTTTACCTGTTAACCTGCCAGAAGTCCAGTGAGCTGATAACTTAATTGTTCATTCTTTTTATTGAACAGCAGATAGAGCAAAAACATTGCAGAAGTTGGCATAATTACAATGCAAAGTGAGATTTGCACCCACTTCAAGTGCAGTGTATATTGTAACATAATGATACATATCGCATAGAACTGTATCACAGAAAATTGACTGATGTCAACTGATGGTGGTAGAGACCGGGACCTCATTCCCTGCAGAGTTAGAGCAATGTAAGCTTCTGGATATTAAAAACTTGTACAACAGAGAATCTGAAGCAAAGTGAGCACAAAACCAAGTAGCATATGCCAAAGAGTAAAGTGGGGTGGAGGTTAATGGAGAGGGAGGGAAAAAGGGGAAGGGTCCACTGCCCTCACTGGGTCCACTGCCCTCACTGGGTCCACTGCCCTCACTGGGTCCACTGCCCTCACTGGGTCCACTGCCCTCACTGGGTCCACTGCCCTCACTGGGTCCACTGCCCTCACTGGGTCCACTGCCCTCACTGGGTCCACTAGCTGAAAAGCTCCTGTACACTCTGCCCATCAGCTGACTATAGCAACTCCCCTTCTTATATTATACAGATAAGGAGAGGAGGAGGTATTACAGTCCTAACAGTACCTATCCTAGGGTGACAATGCTGCTTCTCCATAGATACAATGCAGGAGTGAGCGTTGTGATCCTACAATAGAAAGTGTGCTACTGGCAAGATCTCCAGGTGAAAATCTGCAAAAAGGATGTTATAGTAGCAACCATGGGTACGAAGCTGCAGTGCATTACATTTTATTCTTGGGATTATATACTCTTTTTAAAGTAGCCGTAGATGATGGCTGATTGCTTTTATCTTGGCGACCTGCATACTTCAGCTTTAAGACCTGTGGTTTCTTGCCTTTAAAGCACCATACACACGATCAGATTATCGAACGATCTGTCGTCCGTTTTTTGTGGCATGCTAGTCTGATGTGGAAAGTGAAGAGGTTATTTTCATACGAATTTTCCCGTACGACAGAATTCTACTTCCGAAGTGATGTCATGTGTTGGATTGTTTTGTATGTATTCTTTCTGAGCATGCCTAGTCTTGCTCTTAAGATTTTTTTCTGACAAACTGTACTAATTAAACGAAAATCGGACGTTGTTTTGACGTACGATAAAAATGTTATAGCCTGCACATCCAGATTTTGTCGTCTGAAAATCCGTAATCGGCTGTCGAAAGCACTCTACTAACAATCCGAAAATCGTCAGATCGCTCGTCGGACGAAATTTCCTTTCAGATTTTCATATCGTGTGTACGGGCCTTTAGTGAGTTATCTGCTTGTTTGTGGATATCCAAGGAATAGGTGGCAGAGCTCTAATTTATTCACATTGCTTGTATCAGAGCCCAGGTTATTATTATGTCTGACACAAATCACTGAGGGTTATGTTAATGGGGTCTCCCTCACTGCATTCAGTGTAATTGCTGACTGATGGGATTCTGGTGTGTCCTGCTTTCTCAGGTTGCTGCTTTGTGGAACAGTTGTGTGCAACCTTGTTAATAAAAGCATAGATGGGGATGGGATTTGCATTAAATCTATCAGTAATTTCTGAAGAGTACTTGAACTGTGGAGGTGGTTGTCAATAACAGGCAGGCAGATGACAAAGGTTAGTCATCAATATTGCATGTTGGCTTCCTGCAGCGGATTGTTTCCTTAGGACTGACTTTAGAATTGATCCATCTATGGCTGTTCCCACTCAGCAGAAGCTAGTTTTAACTATCAACTTTTGTCGAATGGGATGCTTTAAAATTTTTAGTGATGTACTGAAATTTGGGCCGGCGAAAGATATAGGCCGAAAATAGGGTCTTCAGCGTTGTGCAGATTAATGGCTGCCGAAAACGCCTGCGATTTTGCAGTGTTTTTGCTGTAATAGTTTCAGCGATTTTTCCTTGCTTATGGTTTGTTTTTCAAAGGTTGTGTGAATCAAAAAATGCATCAAACGCAACACGGTGCATGTTTGTCGCATCGCTGCTGCGTTTTCAATGCATTTCAATATGTAGGTGTGTTTTTGTTGCGCTTTGCCAAATATGCACCAAAAATTTAGCAAGCACGATTTTTAACACCGCTTCAAAAGGTGCCGACAATAACATTTATATTCATTTAAATTCATGATATTAAAAATTTGAGTATAATAGTTATTTAAAAAAAAAAAGATAGATAGATAGAGCTAGGTAGAGAGAGCTATGTAGAGAGAGCTATGGAGCTATGTAGAGAGAGCTATGGAGCTATGTAGAGAGAGCTATGGAGCTATGTAGAGGGAGCTATGGAGCTAGGTAGAGAGAGCTATGGAGCTATGTAGAGAGAGCTATGGAGCTATGTAGAGAGAGCTATGGAGCTATGTAGAGAGAGCTATGGAGCTATGTAGAGAGAGCTATGGAGCTATGTAGAGAGAGCTATGGAGCTATGTAGAGAGAGCTATGGAGCTAGGTAGAGAGAGCTATGGAGCTAGGTAGAGAGAGCTATGGAGCTAGGTAGAGAGAGCTATGGAGCTAGGTAGAGAGAGCTATGGAGCTAGGTAGAGAGAGCTATGGAGCTAGGTAGAGAGAGCTATGGAGCTAGGTAGAGAGAGCTATGTAGATATAGATTAAAAATCATCAATTTTGGTTTCAGCCAAGTGCATCGTTATTTTCGGTTTCGGCACTAAGATTTTTATTTCGGTGCACGACTAAAAATTTAGATTCGATCAGCAGCTGCAACCAATCAAATGCAGCGCTGATCAGTGTATTCTATAGTGAAGAGGTCCCACTGTCAATATACAATATCACAGCAAGGTTGATTTCTCTATCCACTTCACGCTATTCATTCCACCATCCACCCCTCTGGTTGATGATTTAAAAAAAAAAAAAAAAACACTCATTCATGGCCAGCTTTAGACCTCACTCCTTCAGTTATTATAAGTGTAGGTTTCTGGTAGGTCTCAAGGTGAGAGGCTGAAGAAGGTCTCCTCTGTGTGAGACAGTGATGGATTTGTAAACAGGGCTGCAGAGACACTGCTACCGGTGTCTTCTCTGCTGAGGTCTGGCGATGGGTTCACAGCGATCTGTAAATTAATTTGCCGTCTACCACTGTGGCATACAGCTTGCAGTTCAGGGCTGCCATAAGAGCCGGATCACACTACCGCGACCAGAAAGTCGCCCCATTAAGAAGCGACTTTTTAGCGCAACTTTGAACAGACTTAAATGATAGGCGACTTTGTCTGTGGGGAATGCCTGGGTAATCTTTTTCTTCTTCCTGGAAAGTCTGATCACAGTCGCTAGAAAATAGATAAGGATCCGACTTAGAGACGACTCCCATTGAATTCTATGCTCACAAGTCGGATAGAGGTCACCTTGAAGTAGTACAGGAACCTTTTCTGAAGTCGGAGCGACTTCACTAGTGCATATTAAAACGTCTCTCATTCATTTACATTGAATTTGTAATGAAAAGCGACTTGAGGGCGCACAAGCCGCGTCCCAAGTTGGAGTAGTGTGAACCGGCTCTAAAAAAATTGTTATATAATTTAGTTAATATGTAAAGTTTAAGAAAAGGCAATTTTTTTCTTAAATGTCTATATGCAGTGATAAATATAAATAACCAACCATATAGTTAGGGAGCAAGACCTCTAATCCACTCTGAGAATGACACAAACTATTAGAGGTTGAATCTGGTAAATATCAAATATCAGACTCGGATCAAATTTTTTTTTTTTTTTTAAAGGAAAAAAAAAATTAGACTTTTGCCGATTTTCAGACAGAACTGTAATATATTGTATGATGGACTCTCTTGTCATAGGCAGGTGGCTAGATAAAAGCTCCCTGCACCTGCTGTCACTTAAGCTGGCCATACAAAAATGTCTTCCTTCAAAAAAATTTTCATTTTAAGAAAGTTTGTTCCATTTTCTAATCGTTGGTTCAAATCCATGTCCGTTTTTGAACAAAGTGACAGAAAAATTTGAAGGAGCGGAATAGAAAACTTCTTGGTCAAAGGAATTTTCAGCCAGTGTATGTGGTTTTCGTTGAGAAATTACATTCATTTTAAAAGCAAGTGAAATTTTCAAGTGACACTCTTTCATTCAGCGAATGAACAAAGATTTTTCGTATGAATATTTTTGTCCGAAAATCCATGCGTGTATGGCCAGTATAAAGCTCGGATCACACCTATGCAGTTTGCTTTTGATCCGTTTCTGCAGTGCTATTTGCTGTGCGTTTTTGTACATGCAATTTTTACTGCGATTTGTATTTGTTATGCTTTTTTTTTGGCCAGTTGGGCAGATTAAAAAATGAAAATCGTGGCAAAAACGCACTATGTGCTTTTCTGCAACTTCTTCATTGAAGTTTAATGAACCAAAAAAGAAGAAAAAGCATAGTTTTGCATTGAAAAAAGTCCTTGACCCTTTGCAAATACGCAGCGGCTGAAAAAAAAAAAAGCATTGATGTGAACGTGTCCCATAGGAGACCATGTTAAATGAACTGTAGTGCATTTCTGCAAAAACAAACCAAAAAAAGCATAGGTGTGAACCAGGCCTAAGACATTTAGTAGCAGCAGCATGCTTTTTTGTATTACCTGTCATAATTGGGTTAAATAAAAATAGAAAATTAGCCCTTTATAGTGCAAAAAGAGCTGAAAATAAGGAGTTAATTTTTACTGTGAAATAGTGAAAGTAATAATATATATTTTTACCAGTATTGTGCATTATATTTAAAATGATCGTATCCATGAAAAAGTCTCCAAGTAAGCTACTTATATGTGTGTGTATAATCTATATATATATATATATATATATATATATATATATATATATATATATATATATATATATATATATATATATATATATATATATATACACATATATATATATATATTAGGGATGCACCGAAATGAAATTCTTGGCCGAAGCCGAATAATAATAAAATGTTTGGCCGAAGGCCGAATACCGAACGCTGTGTTTTGCATTTTTTCCATTTATTTTGCCAATTTTTTGTCCTCTCTCTTGTCCTCTCATCTCTCTCTCTCTCTCTCTCTTGTCCTCTCTCTCTCTTGTCCTCTCATGTCTCTCTCTCTCTTGTCCTCTCATGTCTCTCTCTCTCTCTTGTCCTCTCATGTCTCTCTCTCTCCCTAAATGTTACTGTAGGGAATGGGATTCAGTGCACACTGCAGCCTTGTACCATAGGGTTAATGTTAGTGACACTGTAGGGATTGGGAAGGATGCTGGGAATGGAAATCAGGAAGCATGCAGGCAGCCTTGTAAATTTTAATTGCAGATACAGGGCACTGGGCAGGTCAGGGTTAATGTGGTAACATCAATTACTCAGTGACAGTCAGTCAGTGTCAGTGTGGACTCGATCAGATTATACAGTCTCTCATAGTGGTGGTAGTAGGAGCCTGGAAAGGAGCACAGCCGCATACATACATTACTCACTCGTGCACTGCAGCCCGCCCCACACATTCAGTGAGTCTTACTCTCCTCCCTAGTTTTTTCAATGGCACATTCAGGAAGCCAATCACGCCGTGAGTAGCGGCACAGCGGAACCAATCAGGTGTGCAGGCAAGCGTGATTGGTTCGCTGTGCAGCTAATCACGGCGTGATTGGCTTCCTGAATGTGCCATTGAAAAAACTAGGGAGGAGAGTAAGACTCACTGAATGTGTGGGGCGGGCTGCAGTGCACGAGTGAGTAATGTATGTATGCTCACCGCTGAAGTGTCCCGGCTTCCCCTGCCTAACACGGAAGTCTGTGAGTCCTCCTCCGAGTCCCTTCCCCCTGTAAATATCGTGACCTCGGCGATATGAATATCGCCTACGGCCACAGAACGATAGTCAATATCATATCGACTATCGTTCAGCCCTATTATTCGGCACAAAATTATTTGGCCTTTTGACTTATTCGGCCGAACACCGAAAGTGCTATTTTATCTATTTTCGGCCGAATAATGTTCGGCCGCCGATTATTCGGTGCATCCCTAATATATATATATATATATATATATATATATATATATATATATATATATATATATATATATATATATATATATATATATATATATATACACACTGAAGTAGGATATGTGGACATTTTAATTAGGAGTCAGACATGAAGGGTGGAAGGGAGATCTAAATCTTTTATAAAAAGTAGTGCTAAAAGCTGAGACTTTTTTTTTTTTTTTTTTTTCTTCCGTGCATACGATCATTTTAAATATAATGCACAATACTGGTAAAAGTTTACTCTAAATGTATTTGAAATGCCTTATATTACCTTCAGTCTATCAGCCTCAACCGTCTCTGGGTTTCCCTATAGCAAGGTAAAAAACAACTTCTGCCTTTAGAACCACTCACTTCCTGCTCAGGACTACATGTCCCATAAGGCATTGCTCCTCACATATTCACATTCGCAAGTTCTCCAGCACTTACTGACATGTATGGATGGTATACTGAGCTGTATGTGTGCTGCACTGTGTATACTGACATGTATGGATGGTGTACTGAGCTGCATGTGTGCTGCACTGTGTATACTGACATGTATGGATGGTGTACTGAGCTGTATGTGTGCTGCACTGTGTATACTGACATGTATGGATGGCGTACTGAGCTGTATGTGTGCTGCACTGTGTATACTGACATGTATGGAGGGTGTACTGAGCTGCATGTGTGCTGCACTGTGTATACTGACATGTATGGAGGGTGTACTGAGCTGTATGTGTGCTGCACTGTGTATACTGACATGTATGGAGGGTGTACTGAGCTGTATGTGTGCTGCACTGTGTATACTGACATGTATGGAGGGTGTACTGAGCTGTATGTGTGCTGCACTGTGTATACTGACATGTATGGATGGTGTACTGAGCTGTATGTGTGCTGCACTGTGTATACTGACGTATGGATGGTGTACTGGGCTGTATGTGTGCTGCACTGTGTATACTGACATGTATGGAGGGTGTACTGGGCTGTATGTGTGCTGCACTTTATTTCCTGATATGTAAACAAATAATGCATTCTGTATGCAGGTCAACTAATTGGCTGACCAACTAATCAATTATGAAAATAGTTAACAGCTATTTTCATGATCGATTAGTTGTCGATTAATCGATTTAGTTGTTTCTGCCATATATGCAGTCTTGATGAACTGTATTCATGTATCTTTTACAGCCACATTTGGCTACCAGCTTAGATTAGATAGTATGATTTATATAGGTACTGTAAGTTGTGCCTTCCTGCCTATTAGAGGAGAACTCCTCTATAAAAGTGATAGAGCCGCATATTCTTGTTGTATTTGCTGGGTGATAATGACAGATTTTCTTTCTGACACTTTATCAATGAGGCTCAGTGTGCAGAGATTTGCTGCCATAATCTGCTGCTTTGTGGCCAGAGGACTGTAATCTGATCATTTTTCATTTGACATTTGTTGTGCATTCTCCTAAATATTTGCCAGCGAACACTCTACATTATGAAAGGCCTACCCAGATGTCTGGCTTCCAGCTGCACACACAGCGCAGAGGCTTCACTCAGAACAGTCATCTATTATATACAGCTAGTCACACGGTAGATATTTTCCCAGCTTGCGTCATCTTTCCTGGTGTATTGATCTTGGGTTCTATAATCGGTAACTGCTGCCGGCAGCTGCTACATCTGCTGAACAGCATTATTCATGGACAGTCTGGTAGGATTCTGTATCGAGGATTCAGTTTGTGGGTTTTAAAACACGGGACAGATAGGCTTAAAGTGTTCAACTTTTTAGAAAATATGAAAAGATGGACCAACACCCTACAGCCTTATCGGCCCCAGCCACCCACAACTCCCCTCCCCCCTTCGCCAATGCACCTAGCTCTGTGGGTCAAAGTTTTAACATCTGTGCAGCCTGGTGCAGAAGTCCCGGGGGTTTGAAAGCCACGCAGTTTTTCCACTTTTTTTTTTTTTTTCTAGGGCCGTATTAGACCAGTTCTGATTGATCAGTGCCAGCGCATGACCCCCACTGATCAGTGCCAGCGCATGACCCCCACTGATCAGTGCCAGCGCATGACCCCCACTGATCAGTGCCAGCGCATGACCCCCACTGATCAGTGCCAGCGCATGACCCCCACTGATCAGTGCCAGCGCATGACCCCCACTGATCAGTGCCAGCGCATGACCCCCACTGATCAGTGCCAGCGCATGACCCCCACTGATCAGTGCCAGCGCATGACCCCCACTGATCTAAATCAGCTGCCATAACCCCGGTATTATTTTAAATGGCGGGCGTTCGGATTTCAGATAAGGGTGGTCCCAGCGGCGGATACGCCGCGTGATCACTCTTACTGTGCAGCGGAAGAGGTGCTGCACTCCCACAAACACCCCCCCCCCCCACCCTTCGCCGCGTCCCCCCGGCAGTGGGGAAAACAATCTGGTCCCCGCTCCTCACCGACAGGAAGTAGAATGAGGCAAGATGGCCCCCACTCGACTCTATGGTCTTGGAGGACCGGAGCGACGTCAAACATCATTGCCTAGCAACCGGTTTAAAGGGCCGATTTTTTTTTTTTTTTTTTGTGTAGATGTGAGATCTGAGGTCTTTTTGACCCCAGATCTCACAATAAAGAGGTCCTGTCATGCCTATTTCTATTACAAGGGATGTTTACATTCCTTGTATTAGGACTAAAAGTGATTCATTTTTTTTTTTTCCTATTTTAATTATTTTTACATAGTTTAAAAAAAAAAAAAAAAAAAAAAAAAAAAGCGCCCTGTCCCCATTAGCTTGTGCGCAGAAACAAACACCTACGCAAATCCCACCCACATATGTAAACGGTGTTCAAACCACACATGTGAGGTATCGCCGCGATTGTTAGAGCAAGAGCAATAATTTGAGCCCTAGACCTCTTCTGTAAACTCTAAGTTGGTAGCCTGTAGAAATGTTTAAAGTGTCGCCTATGGGGATTTTTAAGTAGCAATGTTTGTCGCCATTCTGCGAGCGTGTGCAATTTTGAAGCATGACATGTCGGGTGTCTATTTACTCAGAGTAAATTATCTTTCACATTATGGAAAAAAAATTGGGCTAACTTTACTGTCTTCTTTTTTAATTCAAAAAAGTGAATTTTTTTCTAAAAAAAAATTGCGTTTGGAAGACCGCTGCGCAAATATGGTGTGATAAATATTTCTCCATTTTATTCTCTAGGGCAGTGGTTCTTAACCTGGGTTCGATCGAACCCCAGGGGTTCGGTGGGTCAGTCTCGAGGGTTCGGCACACCCTCCGCTAGTACCACTTCGCTGTCAGGGACTATTTCTCCAGTTTCGGGCATGTCCTTCCGCTCCGCGCCGTCGTCATGGAAATACATAACATCCAGTGGCGTAGTGTGGGGGGTGCAGGGGGGGCGGCCGCACCAAGCGCAACATCTGGGGGGGGGCGCATCCGCTCCGCAGTGTCATGTCACTCTGTCATGATAGGCTGGCCGCCGCCGCCCGCTGAGATTGCTCGCACTCGCAGATCTCTCTGCCCCTGGCTCACTCTCACTGCTGGCTGTGCAGCTCGGCTCCCAGCCGAATCCGATCCAGCCGGAGCCGCCCAGCGCAGCGCGGGAGAGAACCGCCAGGCAGCCGCAGCAGCAGAAGAAGCCGGCAGGTGAGAGGCCAGAGAGCCAGTGGTGCTGCAGCCTGCAGGAGGAAAACCTAGCCTGTGATCGGGAGTCGGGACACAGGTGAAAAAAAGGTAGGACTGGAGTAGTACTGGCTGTACTAGTCTAGTGACTGACTGTGTGAGAACACTGAGAAGACTATGTAAAGGGGATCTATTTTATGGGGAACCTGGCCTGCTGTAAGGGGGAGATCTAAATGGGGACGGGACCTCACCTCACCCTGGCCTGCTGTAAGGGGGGATCTATATGGGGGACATGATCCCCCATATAGATCCCCCCCTTACAGTAGGTCAGGGTGAGGTGAGGTCCCCCATATAGATCCCCCCCCCTACAGCAGGCCAGGGTGAGGTTAGGTCACACTGGGGTCCCCCATATAGATCCCCCTTACAGCAGGCCAGGGTGAGGTTAGGTCACTCTGGGGTACCCCATATAGACCCCCCCCCCCCCCCCTCTACAGCAGGCCAGGGTCCAGACCTCACCTCACCCTGTCCTGCTGTAAGGGGGGAGATCTATATGGGGAACGGGACCTCACCTCACCCTGGCCTGCTGTAAGGGGGATCTATATGGGGGACCAGGTCCCCCATATAGATCCCCCCCTTACAGCAGGCCAGGGTGAGGTGAGGTCCCGTCCCCCATATAGATCCCCCCTTACAGCAGGCCAGGGTGAGGTGAGGTCCGGGGTCCCCCATATAGATCCCCCTCACCCTGGCCTACTGTAAAGGGGGTGATCTATATGGGGGGACGGGACCTCACCCTGGCCTGCTGTAAGGGGGGATGCTGGACATAAAAACAAAGAAAAGGAACAGACTTTGTTGCGAAAATGACATGAGAGTGGCACTTGCCAAGATAAAGCCGTGCATTTCTGAACTGGTCTCTGAAAGACAACAGCAGAAGTCACACTAATTTGCAGTAAATATTCATTATTATGTTTTTGTTTTTGTGTGAAAATCATATTTTCTCTATCGCTCATTGACAGACGTAGTCCTCGGTGATACAGCACCTTCGGGTTATGTTGCCTCCACAGGAGTAGGACTAGACAGGAAATAAAATGCTCTGGCCACACCCTAGGGGCAGTCCCAGAGGGTATATCCTCTCTCTCTCTGCCTCAGCAAATCAGTTTTTTTCTGTCTAGTCAGGAGTAAGGACCTAGATACCTTGCTGGGATCTTCGGTCCTGGCAGGATTTTTTTCTTAGAAAAGAATTTTTTAAGACCGCTTTTTTTCTCCAGTGTTCCTGTGAGATCTTCAAGCAAGAAAGCTGAACTGGGCGACTGGCTGGATGTTGAGATCCAGTGGTAACCCCAGTTTAGCCTACAAGCGCGTGCAGGCCATAGCTCCGCGCTGGGTCGGCCGCGACATAGTCCCACTGGACGGGGACTGACCCTGCGAGTTAAACGTCTCGCTGAAACGCCAAAGACCATGAGTCACGGCGCCCGTATTGGTCGACAGCCCTCCTACCCCGGTGGAGAGGGGTACTGTCAGGAGTTGGCGCCCGCCTGGTTCCGGTATGGTGAGTAGTATGTTCCCCCTTTCCCCCTGACGGGTCTTGTGGTGAACGCGGGCCCCTCTCTGTAATGGTAAGGATGGGTTCCCCTCTATCCTATAACATGTCACAGATCCCCCTAATTGAGTGTGATTTTTGTGTACAAGAAGCCAGGAGGCTTGGTTTGGGAGCTGACAATCTAATTGTAAAGATGTGTAAATGATTGTAGTCAGTGGCAGTACTAGAACTTTACTGTGATAGTATAAGGTATCCTACCTGTCAGTAGCCACAGGGCGATGTCTATACATGTATACTGCATTCCAGATCATTCCTCCAGCTAAGCAGCGGACCGCATACGGCCCGCTGGGGTCCGGTACCTCCGACCACGCTGACCACCATGAGGGTGAAGGGTTGTGAGGCCGAGATCCTTCTGCAGACATGCCGCTATTCTGTGCAGGCCGCCGCCATTGTCTGGTAGATCGCACGAGGCCGCCATTTTGGTGTAGCCTCGTGTCTCCAGCATGGGGGCGGCCATTTTTGAGGTGACTCAAACACCTCATGGAGCCAGGGGAGGCGCCGGCAGGCGTGTTAAGGGGCGGAGCCGCCTCTTTTACCCAGGAAATGGGGCCAAAGACTTCCTGTCTGTAACAAGACAAGCACTGAGCAAGCTGATGAAAACTTCTGTGCATCAGGGATGAGCCTTTGGGTCTGTCTCTCTCTCTCTGTGGGGTCACTTTGTCATTTTTTGTCGCTGGCAAGTGTCTTGTATAATCATTGACCCTGCCGCATAGGTATCCCCACCTCACCACAGACTGTTAGGATAAAAAGACCTCGTAACTAACGAGGACCTTCCTTTTCTGCTCATATAGAGTTGTTCGTTCCGCGAGGGCGGGCGATAAGGCGAAACCCTCCAAAGCCCCTTTAGAGGGGTTTCAAAGGGCGCTGGTCGGGTAAACAAATAGTCCGGCTCAGCCAAGCCTGAAGAATATAGCCTGATGCGCCCCTACCCATCTCTGGGGTGGGGGGGGGGATGTCTTCACAGGTTTCTGGAGGACACAGGATCGAGTTTCGATCACTTCCACCGGTGCGATTCTGCCCTTCTAACATTGAACGGTTTCAGGGGTTCTATTCGAACCTATTCACAATGCCCAGGAAAGCGGGCAAGGTGCGTCCAAATCTGGACTTGGGAAGAAATAGAGTCCATCCGTACAGTGGTGGCCTCCCTGCATAAAAGAGATTTCCTGGCGTCCATAGACATATAGGATGCCTATCTTTATATCCCCATCATCGCAGGACATCAGCGTTTTTTCGCTTTCCCAAAGATCATCCCTGGTTCCCACCAGGAGACTGAACTATCTGGGCCTAAGGTTGGATACATCCTGGGCAAGAGAGTTTCTCCTTGCTGGGAAACTCCAGAAGGTTCAGTCAACGATTCGGATGTTGCTGTCCGTCAATTGGCTGGGACTGATGGTGGCCTTCTTAGAGGCAGTACCGTATACCCAGTCTCATACCCGAATTCTCCTGAAGGAGATTCTTTTTTAATGGAATCAGAATTCCGATTCCCTGGACAATCGGATCCGGTTGAGCGAGCGGACCAGGAAGTCTCCGATGCTCAACCAGGGGAAGTCATTTCTTCCGATAGTATCCAGATTACCAATAAGGGTATCGGAACTGAGAGCGATCAGATTTTGTCTGATTTACTGGATTGAGCAGCTCTAGAGCAGCCCGATTCGGATCCAATCGCATATGGCCTCTTCATCCAGAGGTTTTTTCCCTAGCTGTCCCTTCATTGGGACATCCCGGATGTGGATCTGTTGGCACCTTGGCCTAACAGGAAGGTGCGGAGGTTTGTAGCTCGCGCCACGATCCTCTAGCGGACGCAGCAGAAACGCTGATCGCCCCGTGGGGGCAGTATCAGCTACGGCATGCCTTCCATCCTAAGTTGCTGCGGGAACTTCTTCGCAGGATAGAGGTGGAGGGAATTCCAGTTATTCTGGAAATTCTGGATTGACCTCGTCAAGCCTGGTACGCCGACTTGGCGAGGCTAGTCGCGGACGCTCCTTGGAGACTTCCTCTCAGGGAGGATTTGCGGTCTCGGGGACCGATCTTCCATCTTGCTTTACAGTCGCTGGCTTAATGGCCTGGCCATTGAGACCAGGTACTGAAGGACAAGGGAGTGTCAGCTTCAGTTATTCCTACCTCCAGTTAAAGCAAGGAAAGCGACTTCCAGCACATGGAAGTCTTATATTGCATGGTGTGAATCTATTGGATTTCCCCCACAGACCTATTCGGTGACCCGAATTTTGGTCTGTCTGCAACAAGGGGTTGAGCAGAAACTATCCTTGAGCACGATCAAGGGTCAGGTTTTCGGCGTTAGCAATCTTCTTTCAAGAAACCTTTGGCTAATCATTCCTTGGTGCGGAATTTCATCCAGGGGGTGCGACATCTGGCTCCGCCAGTGTGCGCACCCTTACCGCCTGGTATCTTAATTTAGTGTGGTCGGTTCTTCAGAAACTTCTCTTTGAAGATATTAGGGAGATTCCCTTGCTTACATTCCCAGAAGGTGGCCTTCTTGGTGGCCATTACTTCTCTACGCAGGGTGTCAGAACTGGCCGCATTATCCTGTCGTTCCCCAGATCTGGTGGTTCATAGGGATAAGGTGGTTCTTCTTCCGAATCCATCCTTCCTTCCTAAAGTGGTTTTCGTAAGACGGACTCACTTTTTGTGATCACGGATAGCCCTTGAAGGGGGTTGCCTGTGTCTGCCGCGACCATATCTACATGGATCAGTCAGACGGTGGTACAGGCTTATTCTATTAAGGGTCGGAATCCTCCGTTCCCTGTTAGGGCGCACTTCACTCGAGCGCTCAGTACTTCCTGGGCCTTTCGCCATCAGGCGTCAGTGGTCCAGGTATGTAAAGCGGCCACCTGGTCGTCGGTACATACCTTTACAAAATTTTATAAAATTGATGTGATGGCATCGGCGGATGCCTCATTTGGCCGCAAGGTTTTGCAGGCCGCAATTTGAGGAGACCGGTGGTCTACCTCGAGGGTTTTTTTCTGTTTGAAAATTTTTTTGTTGAGTCTCATCATTAAGGATGAGCATTGTAAACTTCTAGTTGACGCCGGTTGGGCCTTCTAGATTTGGATTTGATTTCCATTTTCCCACCCCTCATTTGTGATACTGCTCTGGGACTTCCCGAAGGTGCTGTATCACCGAGGACTACGTCTGTCAATGAGCGATAGAGAAAAATGGATTTTTGTAAAATCTTACCGTAAAATCCTTTTCTCTTAGCTCATTGACAGACGTAGTACCCGCCCCTCTGTTTTTTTGGGTTGGGTTAAATTCTCTAAAGACTGCTTTTATGACATAACTGATTTGCTGAGGCAGAGAGAGAGAGGATATACCCTCTGGGACTGCCCCTAGGGTGTGGCCAGAGCATTTTATTTCCTGTCTAGTCCTACTCCTGTGGAGGCAACATAACCCGAAGGTGCTGTATCACCGAGGACTACGTCTGTCAATGAGCTAAGAGAAAAGGATTTTACGGTAAGATTTTACAAAAATCCATTTTTAATGGTTTTGTTCTTTGTTCTTAATGGTTTTGTTCATTTTGTGCACCTATGTATAAATATATACCTAAAATAATATATACCTATGTTTTGAATTAGAAAAAATCATATTTTATTTTTCCAATTAAGAAGGGTTCGGTGAATGCGCATATGAAACTGGTGGGGTTCAGTATCTCCAACAAGGTTAAGAACCACTGCTCTAGGGTCTCTGATAAAAAAAAATATTTGGGGGTTCTAAGTAGTTTTCTAGCAAAAAAAAAAAACAATTTGGGCTTGTAAACACCAAGTGTCAAAAATAGGCCCGGTCTTAAAGTGGTTAACGCAGTCCCTGCACTACTTTGGGCCGATTTTAATGCGTTTTGGGGTTCATAGGCATTGCTTCAAGTCCAGTCAAAATCGCAGTAAAATCGCGCTACTTTTAGGTCGCATAAGTGTGAAACGGGCCTTAACATGCTGCTGTGTTGGATAACATTTGCATGTGTTTTGCAAAAGCTTAGTCCACCTGTCATATTTAGGGTGTAACATGAAACATGGTAGCACCCATCAACCCCCTACCTCAAACTGCACCCCGCGATGCAGTGATCACAATTTCTATGTTCTGCAGGCTTCAGTGCAAAAAATATATAACAAATGCACTTTTTTTAATTAGGTCATTATTTATGTAATAACAGTGGACAATGGTTTAAAATAGTTTATTCAAGCTAAGTCTAGTTTGTATGAATGTGAGGTTTTACAGTCTGCAGCCAATGCTTGCTTTCGAGAAAATCTTTAGAAGCCATCAGTGAGGACAGAAATGCCCCATATCACATAGGCAAGGTGTACTGCCCCCCCTTATTGCAGGGAATTAAAAGCTTCATTCATTCTCTGAAATACGGGGGGGGGGGGGGTCAGTACACCTTCTCTCTCCTGTGTATAAATTACATGTTTTCTTTAAACAAAGTGTAATGGATCAAAGATAGCACCAGTCTTTACAGTTCAGTGGTCACAATAAACACAGTAAAGAACACACCATTTTTGTAATTTTAAAATTTTCTTCCAGCCCTGATGTAGGAGAATTGTATGGCTCCTGAAATGCTTTGGATCTCTTTTCCACTGCTTGTTGTAATGAGTTGAACAATAAAGGCTTTTGAGGACTTGGGATTTTTCATTTGGAGCTCTTTGACCTACTGAAGTTGTATTTCCCAACTTGGTTGAATGCCCTCTTGAGGGGATTCCCGTCTTTGTGGTGGGTTGCCAATTACCTTTCACAAACCCGGTTGCCAGACCTAGGTTCTACCAAACACCTGAGGTTCAGGCTCCTACCATCTTTTGGCCTTTCCATCTGGAGGGTTGCCTCTGTCTCTCTGGCCCGGTGTCCCTTCTCTCCAACTCCTGGAGGGAACGAATAGCACAAACATCTTTTTTGTGAGGAGGATGACTTTTTTTTCTTCTGATGTATTTCTATTTATTGGTCTGGATATGGGAAAACAGTAGTGTCTATACTGGTGAACGTTGGCCATGGTTGAATTTACAGGCTACTGCTGTATGTGAAAATAGATATCTGTGTTTTCTCCTGATGAAGCGGAAAAGTGTCTTCGCGAAACGTGTTGGGATTCATCCAGCACAGATTGATCAGTATCTTTGATGTGTAAAACAGACAAGTGTGTGCATGTATTTTGTATAGTTTGATCATCTTTGTCTTCTGAGATATTATGTATGTATTTTCTTACGATTTTTTTATACAATAAACTTATGTAATTTTATAATTGGCGTGTGTCTCTCAAAAGTCCAGTGGGCCCCCATTTCCTGTCTTTGCGTAGTTCATTTGGGACTGAGACATATCTAGTTTCCATACATATCAGTTCAGCTTTTTTGGTTGCCAATTGGATTTTGCTCATATTTTGATACCATCAGTGTTGGGGGTAACTAGTTACAAAGTAACTGATTACAGTAACTACATGACTTTTTTTGGTAACGAAGTAACGTAACTAGTTACAATACTAATATTGGTAACTACACTACTAGGCTATAGGAGGTAACTACACTACTTTACTAGGCTATAGGAACGCGCTTTCCTGCGTTACCCAAGCCGTGCGATACAATCATTATTTCGAAGAATAGAGAAGGATGAAGTTTATGACTTTTTGTTGCACTTTATGTTTTGTTCTGTTTTTTCAGGTTTTTCCCAAAGCCTGTGTTTATACAATAAACTCTATGCAGAAAGAGTGTCATGTATATTCTTCTACACGGTCAATTAAGAAAGAGGAAAGTAAAGTAATAAGTAGTGAAGTTACTTTTCAAATGCAGTAACTAGTAAAGTAATCTCGTTACAATTTACAGAAGTAACTAGTAACTAGTTACATTTTTTGAGTAACTACCCCAACACTGGATACCATGTGAAAATCCTTCTCCAACGCCCCTCTACCACTACCCACTACCTTATGTACTTTAGAGTGTTAGTAAACCCACAACCATAAAATCAGTCTGTATATGCAGTAAAGCAAGCTACTTATACGCAGTGTGGAATCTAAGGAGATAATCCTCTGCATTGTGTAAAAAAAGCTGTTTGATCCTGTCTTCTCTGATCTTCCGCTTCTTCCACTGACTCCTTATTATTTCCTGATCACACAGAGTCTATGGAGTCAGGCTGCAAATGCTCAGCATGGTGTGTATTGCTAGAGAGGTTTTTATTTTCTTGGGAGGATGCATGTGATCAGCAAAGGGCCAATCAGCACTGTCCAGACAGAGGGTCAGGGGTCTTGCAGTCTCATAGGTCAGTCAGAAAACTCCTCCTACAAGCTTTACCCAGTGCTTGACTGGACACTGATAGAAGTCACAAGACTGCGCTAACTGCTGATGAGAAAAGGTATTTAGCAGTTTGTATTTACTAAAAGATTTGCATATCCATGTTCTGTGTACTGTGGGAGATCAGTTATTGTGAATGCAGGCTCCTGGGTTTACTAACAATTTTTAATGACTGTTTCATTGCTGGGTTTGGTTACTATTCAGTTCTTCTATTTCCTCAGGCTCCAAGCAGTCTGCTCGATGCCCTGGAACAACATTTAGCCTCTCTGGAAGGGAAGAAAATTAAAGACTCAACAGCAGCAAGCAGGTGGGAAAACTTTATCCTAGATCATTTAGAAAAAGTTGTTTTTAAGCCTCAGTTGGGAAAATGGCTCCTGAGACCTGGTATCTATGGGACTGCACAAAGGCTTTTCTTTTATTTTTAATGAGAGCTGCTACTTGCATGAATTAAGTTCTGCTTCTTGTTTTCCCGTAAGAGATTAATTGTGGCTGTAGAATACTTTTGTACCATGGGTTGGGGAGTACAGCGAGCACGGGCAGCCCCAGTAATGCTAGAAAAAAAAAAACTTTTGCTTGTACCTATATTACTGTATATGATTTTAATATATTCTTTCCCTGGTACTGGCCATGCCTTTTTAGGCTCCTTTCACATACACTCAGATCGCGGGCAGAATGGCGGAAAAATCGCGTAGTTAAGCGGGAGGCCTGTTGCCCAAAAAAAGTGCAATAACTACTTTTGGGCGACGGGTCCCGCAGTTCTGTTTACGTGATTTTACTGCGATTAGTCAGGCCAAAATTGCGGCAAAATCGCGCCACGTTTGGGGTGCCATTGCAAGTCACATGAATCACACGAGCGTCCTGCAATTTGCAATGATTTAGGGTCAAGGGTAGAATAGCGGTGATTCTGCCCACGATCCGAGACACCAATATGTGAACTAAGCCTAACTCCCTGAAATTTTAGTCCACCCTTGCAGTTGGACCCCTCTGCACGGCAAGGGTAAAAAGCTTATGTCTAGGGGTTTAGGAATAATTTGTGAATACTTGCATTATTCTTAATTTCAACAGAGTCCCTCCGGTACTTCGACATGTCTGCCACAGCCTGCTTTAGACTTCTAGACTTCAGAATGTTTTATACTGAACTTTTAATTTCAGCGAGGAATTTTATGTTTTATTTCAATGAAAATAGGAAAGGGGGTAAACATCAGATGTGGGTAATTGAGAACCTTGGTGGTGTAGTATTTAAAGGAGTTGTAAAGTCAGAAGGTTTTTTTTATCATAATGCATTGAAATAAAAATAAAAAAAACCTTCTAGGTGTAGCAACCTCCCCAGCACCCCCTAATACTTACCTGAGCCCCACCTCTCTCCAGCGATATCCAGGAGTCCCTAGGCCGCCGGGGACTCTCCCTCCTGATTGGCTGCGGCGCCATTGGCTCCCACGGCTGTCAATCATTCAGACAATTGGGAGAGGGGACATTGAGCTGCAGCTTGGCTCAGGTGCCCTCATAGCAAACTGCTTGTTGTGGGGGCACTCAATAGGAGGGAGGGGCCAGGAGCAGCAATGAGGGACCTGAGAAGAGGAGGATCTGGGCTGCTCTGTGCAAAACCAACTGCACACGGGAGGCAAGTATAACATGTTATTTTTAAAACCAAGAAAAAAAATAAGACTTTACAAGACATTTTAGCCATATGGGAAATGGAAACGTTTTGATTTGCAACTTTTGAGGTTGCTGTGAATCCTTGAGCTATTTGCAACCTGAAGTGAAGTGTGCACGTCAATCTTAAAGTGATATTAACGTCTTGGCGCCGGCTCCCCCTGGCCCTTTAAAAGTGGAGTTCCAGTTTTTTTTAAATACTCTTCTGCAACTTTGGTCACTTTATTTGTAACATTACTATAGTATATATAGTGTAGTCCCTCCAATTTATTTTTTATTAAAAAATAAATACCTTAATCTCAGAAACTGGCTGGGTCCATGTCCACTGTGGGCATCTGAAGCCCTTCTGTATCTCTTTCCGAAATTAGGTACAGCTGGCTACCCAGCATGTACCTTCCGATGTCGCGCTTATGCGGTAATGCCACCGCGTGGTGCTCCTTCCTCCCGTTCTTGTCATTTCCGGTTGGATAATAGCGCAAGATTTAGGTATTAGGTGACTCCCATGGACTGTGGGGATACATGACGCCAATATCCCAGGTGTCCATGGGAAGCGCCTTATTAAGTAATTGCCTAGGCAAAGAAGTGCTCCAGACGATACTTAAAGATATCCAGTTTCCAGGAGACAGTGGGTTGATGTCACAGAGCTGGTCCCGGCTGGTAAAAGTTAGCGACCATATGGTCCACCCAGATGCCTAGACCAGCACACGGCTCACCCTCCCAGTGGGCTGCTGAGAGCCTGAGCCAGCCGCTCCTAAATCGTGTTGCATGACCACGCATTTGTCATTCAAAGTGCGACAGTACTGAAAGCTGAAAAATGGCCTGGGCAGGAAAGGGGGTACAAGTGCCCAGTAAGCAAGAGGTTAAATCAACCTCCACTATGCCTGTTTGCACACACATGTAGCTAAGTGTACATTTATGGCATCCCTAACATTTTTAGCTATGGCCAACTTGAGTGAGGGCAGATTAAACATTTAACAGTCATTTCAACCCCCCCGCCTATTTTTTAGGCTTACGAGCCCAAGAAGGGATCCGACGGTTCACAAAGCTGGCCATAGAGGTGAACATAGACCAGGTCATCCCTGATCACCTCTATGATCTTGGAGGGCTGGAACAATGTCATGGTCCTTCCCGACTAGGGCAGGAGTAAACAATTTTTTGTTTTCAGAGGCAAGAAGTTTTTAAATTTTGCTTTTAAAGCTACTGGAGAGATTTGGGGTCTTATAGACACTCGATCTCTCCATAAAGAGGACCTGTCATCTCTTAAAATTCATTAAAGTGTATTTTTTCCCAAAAAATTCTGTTTGAATAACCGCTGCGCAAATACCGCGTGACATGAAAAAAAATTGCAACGAAAGATACTGATTTTTTTCTTGTAAACAAAGTGCCAGAAAAGACTTGGTCTTTATGTAAACGGAATATACCTTTCTATGTATTTAATGATAGCAGCATAAGGGTTAAAAATAGTTGTTGTTGATTGAAAAAGTCCAATTCTGCTTTAAATAGGAAGGCAATTTTTTTTTTTTTTTTTAATCTTACACAAATTGATTATTCAGATTCTTGAATGTGCCCATTCCTGGCTGGTTCTCTTTAAATACACATGATCTGATGGTTTATTGAAAGGATGAAAGCTCAGCAACCTCTCTTGAATCAAAATGTTTGCTGAAATGGCTTAGATGTGAAATTTTTGTTTATATCAAACATCCTGGAGCAGCAACCAGGCGACTCCCTTCTGGCCGCCCTCCAACAGGATGTATTATTTTGCCCATGAGACACAATTAAATATGGATGCCTTCTAATCCTTTTTTGTTTTCCACTGACTGGTTATTTGTTAGAGATGAAAAGCATTATGTGCTGCTTTGCCAGAGTGATCGCAGCTATTGATTTGGAGCAAGTGGCGATACAATGTTTATTATCTATGCTGCATCATTATTGAAGCCCACTGCTCCCAGTCTGACACGGCTTATTTTTAATTCACTTAACTGGTCTGAGTTATATAAACTAGCAGGAAGACAAGTCTGTCAACTGTCAATCAGATGTGAGCTCCAGGTTTCTGGCCCTAGTTTGAACATAAAACAAATGAAGTGCTGAAATCCAAAGCGTCCAATTAGAACTTTATTTTTCTTTGTACTACATTGTTAGCTTGATTTATGTAATGACTGTAGAGTAGACTGTCTTCACATTCAGAGTAAATGCATGCACACTTTTACCCGCATACACTCTATCACACTTGGGGGAATGCTTCTAATGAGTTCTTAACCACTTTCCGAACAGGCCTCTTCAATTTTTTTGCAAGAAAATTACTTACAACCTCAAACATTATATATATATATATATATATATATATATATATATATATATATATATATATATATATATATATATATATTATGTGTGTATAATATTTTATATATATATTGTGTGTATAATATTTTATATATATATTGTGTGTATAATATTTTATATATATATATATATATATATATATATATATATATATATATATATATAATATTATACTATATATATATATATATATATATATATATATATATATATATATAATATTATACTATATATATATATATATATATATATATATATATATATATATAATATTATACTATATATATATATATATATATATATATAATATTATACTATATATATATATATATATATATATATAATATTATACATATATATATATATATATATATATATATATATATATATATATATATATATATATATAATATTATACTATATATATATATATATATATATATATATATATATATATATATATAATATTATACTATATATATATATATATATATATATATATATATATAATATTATACTATATATATATATATATATATAATATTATACTATATATATATATATATATATATATATAATATTATACTATATATATATATATATATATATATATAATATTATACTATATATATATATATATATATATATATATATATATAATATTATACTATATATATATATATATATATATATATATATATATATATATATATATAATATTATACTATATATATATATATATATATATATATATATATATATAATATTATACTATATATATATATATATATATATATATATAATATTATACTATATATATATATATATATATATATATATATATATATATATATATATATATATATATATATATATATATATAATATTATACTATATATATATATATATATATATATATATATATATATATATATATAATATTATACTATATATATATATATATATATATATATATATATATATATATATATATATAATATTATACTATATATATATATATATATATATATATATATATATATATATATATATATATATATATATATATATATATATATATATATAATATTATACTATATATATATATATATATATATATATATATATATATATATATATATAATATTATACTATATATATATATATATATATATATATATATATATATATATATATAATATTATACTATATATATATATATATATATATATATATAATATTATACTATATATATATATATAATATTATACTATATATATATATATATATATATATATATATAATATTATACTATATATATATATATATATATAATATTATACTATATATATATATATATATATATATATATATATATATATATATATATATATAATATTATACTATATATATATATATATATATATATATATATATATATATAATATTATACTATATATATATATATATATATATATATATATATATATATATATATATTATTATACTATATATATATATATATAATATTATACTATATATATATATATATATATATATATAATATTATACTATATATATATATATATATAATATTATACTATATATATATATATATATATATATTTAATACAATATATATATATATATTTAATACTATATATATATATATATATATATATATATATATATATTTAATACTATATATATATATATATATATATATATATATAAATATATAAAATATTATACACACATAATATAAATATATATATATATATATATATATATATATATATAAAATATTATACACACATAATATAAATATATATATATATATATATATATATATATATATATATATATATATATATATATATATATATATATATATATATATATAATATAGTTTGTGTGTATAATATTTTATATATATATATATATATATATATATATATATATATATATATATATTATGTGTGTGTATAATATTTTTATATATATATATATATATATATATATATATATATATATATATATTGTGTGTATAATATTTAATATTTTATAAACTACCTTTTTTTTTTTTTTTTTTTGGGGTAAAATAGAAACAATGGTTTTATGCTGAGTAAATAAATGCCTAACATGTCATGCTTTAAAATTGCGCACACTCGTGGAATGGCGACATGCTACAATACTTAAAAAATCTTCATAGGCGGCACTTGAAAATGTTTTTTTAGGTTACTTGTTTAGAGTTAGAAAGGAGGTCTGGCGCTAGAATGTTTGCTACCGTGTGCGGTGCGAACACGCTTTGTTATGTGCGTGCACCTTACCTATGCGTTCGCATCTGCTCGCGAGCACGGAAGAATTGAGGCGCTTACATTTTTTTTTTCTTTTATATTTATTTCTTTAAGTTCAATATATGTTTAATAGTTTTCCAAAGGATTACAATAGAAACAAAAAAAAAAGTCCATCCAGATTAATAACACAACCAAGAGTATTTGCAGTCCTTCATTAATGCATCTTAATTCAAGTTTCATACAACAAACCAGATAAGATGATATGATGCACCGATGTGGAACCCTTTGTTGGTCTAGATGGGGGGGGGGGGAACCCCAAGGAAAGGGGAAGCAGGGGGTCCTACAGGAGTTCGATAAAATAAATGTACTTTATTTAGTGGTGTTAAAACATTAATTATATCCATAAGCTTCAATAAAGCTTAGCCAAAAAACCCTGTAACTTAGATTAAGCCCCAAATTGATATCCAGGTCAACCAAACCTTTTAAAGTTCTCAATCGTGTCATTTTGTTTCTGCTGCCAGTTCATCCATACACATAATACCATTAAGGCTCCATTCATACCTGAGCGTAACGATTTATTGGCATTTTCTTTAAGCTTTTTTTGCAGCTTTTAACAAGCTTTTTTAAAGCGTTTTAGAAGTATATTACAAGCGTTTTAAAGCTTCAGGCATTTTTTGTTTAGCAAATAGAAAGCACTGGGGGAGGAAAGGGAGAGGAAATTGGGATGGAGAGCTGCTATTTGAGCGTTTTAAAAGGACTTTTCTGCTCAAGTCCGGAGTTTCTATAGAGTCAATAACGCTTGTAATCTGCCCCCAAAAAAAGCTTATATACTGTATTGCTTCAGGCGACAGAATGCTCAGATATGAACAGGGGCCATTGAAATGAATAGGATTTTGCTTGTTGGGCTTCAGAGCTGACCGTTTTACAGATTGAAAAATGCCCAGGTGTGTGTGAATGGGGCATAAGAGTCTCAATCCATTCTGAAATTAAGGGATCATTAGAAGATTTCCAGTATCTAGATATCAATTTTCTAACTGCTGAATTAAAAAAACAAGATTTTTTTTTTTTATAAGCTTGAAGTAATAATTTAGGTAAGGAAGAGAGAGCCATTTCTACAGAGTTAAAAACGAACTTGTCCATAACTAAATTATAGAGACTAATTTCCTCCTCCCAGAGTTTATTAATAGAAGGACAAGCCCACCAGAGATGACTAAGGTTGCCCATAGAAACACAACAACGCCAACATAACTCTGACCGAGAAGGAAAAATATGTGAATTAAGTGAGGTGTGATACCATCTCGATGGAAGTTTAAAATTGCATTCTTGAGTATCACAGGCAATTGACAGTTTGTGTGTTGTTTAAAAATGTGTTCCCATTCCTTCTCTTTTATTGAACGGCCAAGTTCTGTCGTCCATTTAGTCGTATATGAAGGTAGACCCGTGAGTCAAGAGTAGATGATAGTGTAGATCTTGGCTATAGTATGAGTTGGAGGCTCCGAAGAAATGCACAACTGCTCTAATTCTGTAAATGGCCGATGGATGGATGCTTGTTGGTGTTAAAGAGCAGTAAAAACTCTGTAACTGCAAATAAAGAAACCAAGGGCTCCTCCTATGTCCATGTATGGTTTGAAAATTTGAGCATGACATAAATATTTTCCAAAATCTGATTTGCGGCCAGAAAGATTTGTTCTGGCTTAGAATAGCAAGCAAATGAAGTCCAGTAAAAAAGAAAGGGTTATTTTAATAAGGGAGTGAAAGGACTTGGGATAGAGGATAAAGGATTTAAGTTTAGATACCGATGCCAACATTCTAAAACCAAGTAAGCCAAGGCCAGGGGGAGCGTGGTCCGATGTCTTTAAAGGAAATCAAAGGGCAGCTTTAGGTTGTAATGGAGAAGAGTTCAATTCTAAATGGCCCCATTTTTTATCATGAGGATGGTGGAACCAATCTGTGAGAATATAACTGCTTTATGGTAGAGCTTTAGATTTGATAAAGCTGCTCCTGCACGTGCTTTTGACAGAGCGTTTTCGAGTCGAAGCTTGGTAGACTTCCAGATAAATTGTAGAAAAAAACTGTTTTGTTTGCTAAAAAGGTTTTAGATAATTTAACTGGTAAGTTTAAAACCTGTATAAATGTTTTGGTAATATATCCATTTTAATGGCATTGATACGCTCAAACCAGTATAGAGGGAGCCTTTACGAAGTTAGGAGCTCTGATTGAGTTTGTGACCGTAGCGCAAGGAAGTTTAAAGGGGTTGTGAAGTCATAAGGATTTTTTTTATCTTAATGCATTCTATGCATTAAACTGATTGTAAAGTCTCTTGGTTTTTTATTTTCTTTTTTAAATAGCAACCATGTTCTATGTACCTGCTCTATGCAGTTGGTTTTGCACAGGGCTGCTCAGATCCTCCTCTTCTTGGCTCCCTCATTCCTGCTCCTGGCTCCTATCGAGTGCCTCTGCAGCAAGCAGCTTGCAATGGGGGTGCCTGAGCCGAGCTGCAGCTCCTTGTGTCCATTCACACACGGAGCTACCGTTCAGCCCTGCCCCTCTCTCTCCTGTTTGGCTCACTTACTTTGACAGCCGCTGGAGCCAATGGCCAATCAGGAGGGAGAGTCCCAGGATGGCCAAGGAACTTGTGGACATAACTGGACAGAGAGGGGGGCACATGTAAGTATTAGGGGGTGCTGGGGGCTGCTACACACAAGGTTTTTTATCTTCATGCATAGAAGGCATGAAGATAAAAAACCTTCCTGGTTTTACAACTCCTTTAAGATAAAAAGCCTTCTGTGTGCATCAGCTCCCCTCAGCCCCAATAATACTTACCTAAGCCCTGTCTCTATCCAGCGATGTAGTAGAACAATTCTCCTGCGCTCAAGTGAAAAATAGGCCAGAGGGAAGAGGAATACGTACTTCAGACTTGAGTGGACAAAGCTTGCGGTCTTGCTGCCCCTTCAGGATCAAGGGTATCTGAAACCAACTATGGAACAACAAAAGAAGAAAAAAGGGGCGCACGACCTAGTGCATTACCACTAAAAATGTAATAAAAATGTTAAGTATACATTATACTCACAAAGCAGGTGTGTATGGACACACATCAACATAATACACATAAAGTCTCCAAGGTAGCCAAGGAACTGCACTGTATTAAATGGTATGCAGTGTGCCGCATGAGGCTGCTGTGTCTAGGCTGACGCGTTTTTCGGGGGCGAAACCCCTTCCTCAGAGCCAAAAAGAGTTGCTCCAGCAATGTCCACGAGTGCTTCAACTGTCCAGGACTCTCTTCCCTGATTTGCTGAGACTGCAGCGGCGCCATTGGTTCCTGCTGCCGTCGAAGTCAGCCAATCAGGGGAGAGGCAGCCATGCGAACGGCAGTGCCGTGTCTGAACAGATACACGGAGCTGCAGCTCATCTTGGGTGCCCCCATAGCAAGCTGCCTTCTATGGGGGCACTCAACAGGAGGGAGGGGCCAGGAGCTCCAGCCAGGGACTCGAGAAAAGAAGAATCTGGGCTGCCCTGTGCAAAACCACTGCACAGAACAGGTAAGTATGTTTGTTTTCTGAATAGAAAAAAAAAAAACAGACTTTACAATCACTTTAATTTGTAAATGAGAGAGGTCCATAGGGATCTTTACTTTAAGTATTTCACTGGTTAGTCTTGCCAATAAAAAGTGGAAGTTAATGTTAAAAATAAGGCTTCCTCTTTAGGTAAAGATCTGATTTGGTTAGCTTGACCTAAATTTTGCTAAGTATAAAATTCTTTTAAAATTGAAGGGATGCTAAACTTGGGCGATGTAATATAAAGTGGAACGCCATCAACATACAGAAGAGTTTTATATTCTGTATCATTATTCATAGTGATACCATGTATTGAAGGGTTATTACAGAAAGCCATCGCTAAGTGCTCTATCGTAATCACATATAATAGTGGAGATAAGAGGCAACCCTGACGAGTCCCTTGTTAAGTCAGCCATAGTTGAATCTAATCTTTGCCAGTTTAGCAGGAACCGGCCGAGATTCGATCCATCTATGGACAGGCTGATTGTACCCAAGTCAATCCATTGATCAAGTTCGGTGCAAACAGCAGGTTTGGTTTTAGAATGCGATTGCCAGTGGTGATAGGGACGGCTCCCTGTGCTCACCCCCATCGGGGGAACACAATAGCTCTGTGGGAGGGATTTCCACATCAACACTGTTTGGGGAATGGTGCAATTTTCTGCAATTAACTCTGGTTACAGGAAAGAAAATCGCATAATCTATTGCTAGCCTTACACATGGTCATCCATTTACGTGCTCTGTCACGCATGCTCTCTGCGCTGCACACGCACACACCCGCTTTGTTTCACACTTTCGCGCATACATCCTTTCTTTATCAAATATGCTCTAAAATTTGCATAGAAGAATTCAATTGGCTTCCAGGTTTTTTTTTTGTCAAAGCGTAATTGAAAAAGCTGAAGTTAAAACCTGATTGGCTACCATGCACAGTTGCACCCAATTTTGCACTGCATTTTTAGTAAATCTCCCCAATATTGTTTTAGCAAAAAAAGTCATCAATTTAGGGTTTAGATTTACTAACCCGTCTGCTTTTCAATGCAGGGCTACCACGCTTTCCAATGCAGTCTCATCACTTGCAAGTACAGGCCTCTCCCTCACCAGAGTGGATGAAAGGGAAAAGCAAGCGGCACTGGAGGAAGAACAGGCTCGATTAAAAGCTTTAAAGGTAATTTCTAAAGCATGCAATTAGAGTTCTGTTCATAACCATATACCCGTGAAATTGCAGCAATTTTCCTTTTCGGTAAAAGCAATCCATCCGTGTGTTTTATCACTTAACTGCTTTTTGGGGATTTTTTCGATATATTTTTATTTTTTCAAGGAACAGCGTCTCAAGGAGCTTGCCAAGAAGCCTCACAACGCCTCTACGACCGCCTCCTCCCCCGTGTCATCTTCAGCAGGCAGTATAAACACAACGGCTGCCATTGACCTGTTTTCAACACCGGGTTCATTAAACAGGTATGGGTTCAGATTCCTACTATTGTGCCAACAGTGAAAACCTAGTAAACTGTACCAATGGTATACATGCTATTATTTCTCTCATAGATGTAAATGACACAGCATAGCTTATTAATAGCACTAGCCCAACAGTTCCACACCTTTTGGTTCGCTGCGCAAAATCTTGCTGCATGGCTGTGCTAGAGAAATAAAAATGAGACTACCCTATAACTCCATAGTTTAGAAAAAAATTAAAGTAGATTGTTAAAGCATGAAACAAACAAAATGGACTTTTAACCAGTATGTCATCTCCTCTTCTTTACAGAGAGTGCAGGTAGCCCATATGTGTAAAAGAGATCTTTGCAGAGGGCAAGTTCAGTTTAACTAAGAACACACAGCGGATGGCACTATTGAAATGCAGCTTTAAAACATTTATTGTATGATGAAAACAAGTTGTAAACTCACGTGGCTTGACAAAGAGGCAGGAACACCTTGAAACGCAGTCAAACCCCCAGGATGTCCTCTGTCATCTGACGACATCCATTGGGTTCCTGTGGAGTCTCCTCCCAACCAGGAAGTCCTCTGAACTTCCTATGCCTACCCAGCTGATGGCAGTTCTGCACAACCCCTGTCCTGGATGCCTCTGCTGCAGGGTTCTCTGGATGTCCTGATTTCTTATGCTCTACATCAGGCATGTCCAACCTGCGGCCCGGAACCGCAGGCAATGCGGCCCACTGCCCCCTGACAATTTTTTTTTTTTTTTGCTGGGGAGGAAGGAAGTCGGGTCGGGGGCACGGCCACAGCAGCTTTCAACTAATGGTAGGCAGAGGCTGCCTCAGAGGGGAGGGGAGCATGTGCAGTGTTTCTGACTCATGCAACATGACCACATAAAAATCCCTGAAGTGGCCATGGTGGTTAGTGTTCCTTTATTATCTCTCAGAAGAAGTAAACCTCTGTATACTGATTCCATTTCATTTGATCATCCTCTAGTTGTGTTAAATTAGTGCGGGGGGCACGGCAGCATTTTATTACTTCTATACCTTAACTATAGTACATATTTTATATGCGGCCCGAGAAAATTTCTCTACAATCAATGTTGCCCAGAGAAGCTAAAAGGCTGGACACCCATGCTCTACATGATTTTAAAAACTTAGAGGTTGTAAACCCATGAAAGATTTTTTTTTTTTTTCTGTAACCTGAAAGAGAAAAGCATAATGAGCTAGTATGCATCGCATACTAGCTCATTATGACATACTTACCTAAGAACAAGCCCCCCGCCGTGCCGCCCACTCACCTGTATGACGGGCGACTTGTCCAGTCGCCCGTCTTCCGGGATCGCGGCATCCGGCCATCTGATTGGCCGGAGCTGCCGTGACGTCACGCACGCGGGAGCGTCACGGGGCTCTGAAGAAACGGCACCAGCGGCCGTTCCTTCAGAGCGCATGCGCCAGTGACGTCACTGGCTCCATGTAAGGTAAATATCTCCTAGACGGTGCACGTTTAGGAGATATTTACAGTACCTATAGGTAAGCCTTATCATAGGCTTACCTATAGGTAAAAGTGTCAGAGGAGGGTTTACTTCCTCTTTAATGTGAGTTGCCAATTTGTTCTTATCATACAATAAATGTTTTTATGCTGCAATTAGATGGTGCCCTCTGCAGCCTGTGTGTTGATTCAGAGATTCCTTTTGACTCTCTTGAAGTACTGCATCTTCTGAAAGGAAGCTTACCAGAGTACCCGATAAAGACTGGTTGATTGGACTCATGGTTATGCATCCCAGTGTTTTTTCTCTGCTATAAGGAGATTACCCATACATTACTTGCACCATAAAGACATTTCTTTTTACAGTGCCTTGAAAAAGTATTCATACCCCTTGAAATTTTCCACTTTTTGTTATGTTACAACCAAAAAACGTAAATGGATTTTATGGGATCTACCAACACAAAGTGGCACATAATTGTAAAGTGGAAGGAAATTGAAAAATGGTTTTCAAATTTTTTTTTTCAACAAATTTCTGAAAGGCATGCATTTGTATACAGCCCCCTTATGCTGATACCGCTAACTAAAATCTAGTGGAACGAATTGCCTTCAGAAGTCACCTAATTCGTAAATAGTCTACCTGTGTGTAATTTAAGGGATAAAGTTGTGGAGAAGTTTAAAACAGGGTTAGGTTATCCCAAGCTTTGAACATCTCACGGAGCACTGTTCAATCCATCCGAAAATGGAAAGAGTATGGCACAACTACAAACCTACCAAGACATGGCCTTCCACCTAAACTGACAGGCCGGGCAAGGAGAGCAGCCAAGAGGCCCATGGTAACGCTGGAGGAGCTGCAGAGATACATAGAGTTTAGGAGGGAGTATCTGTCCACAGCACAATTATTAGTCGTGCACTCCATAAATCTGGCCTTTATGGAAGAGTGGCAAGAAGAAGAAAGACATTGCTGAAAAAGCCAAAAGACCCGTTTGCAGTTTGCGAGAAGCCATGTAGGGTGGACAGCAAACATGTGGAAGAAGGTGCTCTGGTCAGATGAGACCAAAATTGAGCTTTTGGCCTAAAAGCAAAACGCTGTGTGTGGCAGAAAACGAACACTGCACATCACCCTGAACACACCGTCCCACTGTGAAACGTGGCAGCAACATCATGTTGTGGGGATGTTTTTCTTCAGCAGGGACTGGGAATCTGGTCAGAGTTGATGGGAAGATGGATGGAGCCAAATACTGTTAGTCTGCAAAAGACTGGGGCGGAGGTTCACCTTCCTGCAGGAAGACGACCCTAAACATGCAGCCAGAGCTTATGATGGAATGGTTTGGATCATAGCATATTCATGTGGTAGAAAGGCCCAGTCAGGGTCCAGACCTAAATCCAATTGAGAATCTGTGGCAAGACTTGAAAATTGCTGTTCACAGACGCTCTCCATCCAATCTGACAGATTGAGTTATTGTGCAAAGAAGAATGGGCAAAAAGGTCTCTCTCTAGATGTGCAAAGCTGGTAGAGACATCCCCAAAAAGACTTGCAGCTGTAATTGCAGCAAAAGGAGGTTCTACAAAGTATTGACTCGGGCCTGAATTTCAAATCCACTCCACACTTTTGCTTGTTTTTTTGTAAAAAAATGTTGAAAACCATTCATTTTCCTTCCACTTCACAATTATGTGCCACTTTGTGTTTGTCTATCATATAAAATCCCAATAAAATACCTTTACATTTTTGGTTGTAACATGACAATATGTGGAAAACTTCAAGGGGTATGAATACTTTTGCAAGGCACTGTATCACTTTGAGAATTACATTATTCCACCCCCCTGCACAGCCCAGCCTAAAATAAGACCCCACGGTGGTCCCAATTCCCCCTTACCTGTATCGCACTTATCACTTATTTTTTCTTCTCTATGGCACCGTTGGTGTCCTCTTCTCCCTCTGAAAACACTTAAATGCTCTTTCGGTATGCACATACCAACTGGTAGGAACGTGTTAGTGCAGGGTTGTCCAACCTGCGGCCCTCCAGATGTTGGACTACATCTCCCATACTCCCTTGCCAGCCTCTTAGCTGACAGAATAGTATGGGAGATGTAGTCCTGCAACATCTGGAGGGCTTCGGGTTGGACACCTCTGGTCTAGTGTGTAGATATAAATTTCCTATGGCTAGAGGAGCAGTTCTTTCTCATGCCGGCCAATGGATAGAAGCCTGTGGGGGTCTTGCTCCTCTAACTTAGCTTGTACAGAACATGTTCCTTCTAGCACGGTTTATCACATGGCAAGATCCGAAGTGGTCAGCGATGTTCTCCTTACGAACTGACAGTTTGTATACGCTGTGGTTAAAAAGTATTACCCTACGTTAGTATATTGCCTACAATGTACCACAGTTAACAGATTCCGAGTCTACGATACCTTGCCTCGCTGTTATCTTCATTTATTGCATACAAATAAAGAATAAAACAATCCCTTCATTCACCTCAGCGTGACAAACCCAACTTGCTAAACTGTTTATCTTTCCTGGACCTAAATCATCTTCAGCATTGGCCGTGCCTGTGCAGTGTTCTAAAGTAGCACAAGTCTCTAATCTTGAAGTAAGGCCCCATAGCCATAGAAGGCTGCGTCTTCTATGTAGAGGGAAGTTCGCAACTAGGAGGAAAGTGGTTTCTAAGTTTAGGTTTGGAGACCAGGTATTGTGTGTGTGGACTAGTCTCCATTTTTACTAAAACATACAATTGAAGCTTCTTCACAACAATTTACCATTTTACTATAGACCATGTTGTAAACTGCTGTCGTCATGTGATCAAAGGTGGAGGTGTCACGGGCTGTCACAGAGATCAAGGTCTGCAAGAAACTGGGCGTAATCTAAATGTGAACTCCTGCTACTAAAAATACTGCATTTGGACCTTGCACAGTCATTGCTTAACACCTTCGTGACTGCTGTATGCCTTTCAGTTCCACATAAAAAAGGCCTCTATTTAAAACTTTGAATATGCCTTACAGTCGGGAACTAAGAATTGGCAACTGTGTGCGTTCCTAGTGCCAAGGCAGATTTTTCAAATTGAAAAGCTATTAATGGTTATTGGCAAGTTAATTATTGCTGTTAAACCTCCCAACCAGCCAGGATAACTGGAGATTTTCAGGAGGTCAGTTAGGCCTTATTCACACAGGCAGAGGGCTTCCAGGTCTGAATACCTTCCTGCTTAAAGAATAATAATAATAATAAAAGTATTCAGTTTTTTTTTTTTTTATTTTGTTTTTTTAAATAAAAAAAAACTGTGGTAAAAAAATATAAAATGTAAAGCTCCCCCCATGCCTGTGAGTTCGCGCACCAAGGAAACTGCATACCTAAGTCGAGCCCCCAAATGTAAACTGTGTTCAAATCACACATGTGAGACATTGCTGCAATTGTCAGAGCAAGAGCAATAATTCTAGCAAAAGACCTCCTCTGTAACTCTAAACTGATGACCGTTGAAATATTTTAAAGCTTCACGTATAGAGATTTAATTACCCAAAGTTTGTGGCCATTCCAGGACTGTGCACAATTATAAACCATAACATGTTGGGTATCTATTTACTCAGTCTGACCTCTTTCACATTATACAAAAAAGTTGGGTTAACTTTACTGCTTAGTTTTTTTTTTTTTTTTCAGTGGTCTTTTTTTGCCCAAAAAATTGCGTTTGAAAGATCGCTGCGCTAATACGGCGTGACAAATATTGCAACGACCACTATTTTATTCTTCAGTCTTAGCTAAAAAAATATATGTATTTGATGGGGGTTTTAAGTGCTTTTCTAGCAAAAAATACTGATTTAGCATCATGGGAAATGTAGTTCCAAAACATCTGCCAAGGTTCGCCATCACTGCTCTAGGGTTTCTGCTAAAAAAAAAAAATAAAAAAATAAAAATAAATTTTATATATATATATATATATATATATATATATATATATATATATATATATATATATAATATAGGTCCCTCTCAAAAAATTAGCATATTGTGATAAAGTTCATTATTTTCTGTAATGTACTGATAAACATTAGACTCTCATATATTTTAGATTCATTACAAACAACTGAAGTAGTGCAAGCCTTTTATTGTTTTAATATTGATGATTTTGGCATACAGCTCATGAAAAACCAAAATTCCTATCTCAAAAAATTAGCATATCATGAAAAGGTTCTCTAAACGAGCTATTAACCTAATCATCGGAATCAACTAATTAACTCTAAACACCTGCAAAAGATTCCTGAGGCTTTTAAAAACTCCCAGCCTGGTTCATTACTCAAAACCGCAATCATGGGTAAGACTGCCGACCTGACTGCTGTCCAGAAGGCCATCATTCACACCCTCAAGCAAGAGGGTAAGACACAGAAATTTCTGAACGAATAGGCTGTTCCCAGAGTGCTGTATCAAGGCACCTCAGTGGGAAGTCCGTGGGAAGGAAGAAGTGTGGCAGAAAACGCTGCACAACGAGAAGAGGTGACCGGACCCTGAGGAAGATTGTGGAGAAGGACCGATTCCAGACCTTGGGGGACCTGCGGAAGCAGTGGACTGAGTCTGGAGTAGAAACATCTAGAGCCACCGTGTACAGGCGTGTGCAGGAAATGGGCTACAGGTGCCGCATTCCCTAGGTCAAGCCACTTTTGAACCAGAAACAGCGGCAGAAGCGCCTGACCTGGGCTACAGAGAAGCAGCACTGGACTGTTGCTCAGTGGTCCAAAGTACTTTTTTCGGATGAAAGCAAATTTTGCATGTCATTTGGGAATCAAGGGGCCAGAGTCTGGAGGAAGACTGGGGAGAGGGAAATGCCAAAATGCCTGACGTCCAGTGTCAAGTACCCACAGTCAGTGATGGTCTGGGGTGCCATGTCAGCTGCTGGTGTTGGTCCACTGTGTTTTATCAAGAGCAGGGTCAATGCAGCTAGCTATCGGGAGATTTTGGAGCACTTCATGCTTCCATCTACTGAAAAGCTTTATGGAGATGAAGATTTCATTTTTCAGCACGACCTGGCACCTGCTCACAGTGCCAAAACCACTGGTAAATGGTTTACTGACCATGGTATATATATATATTACATCTATGTATATGTGTGTGTGTGTGTGTGTATGTATATATATATATATATATATATATATATATATATATATATATATATAATCTTTGAGGTGTACTGAGTAGTTTTTTTTTGCAAAAAATTCAGATTTTTACTTGTAAATGGCAAATGTCAGAAAAAAGCCTGGTTAGCAAGTTAACTATATTTTGGAGAGATCTGTCAATGTTTTACACATGTATTAGCTTGATATGCTCTGCTTTCCTCTTTGTGGGTATTTTTAATATTTTCGATTTGGTTATCCATCTGAGAATAGATCACTTTCTTTTTTTTGTTTTACAGACTGTAGGAGAATGTGTGGCACGGGTGAAGTATTTGTGTGGGCTGTGTCTAATTGCTCAGACATAACATAACACTCCTTGTACTTTTCTCTCCTCAGCACTTCCAAGCTGCCAAATGACTTGCTTGACATGCAGCCAAGTTTCCAGCCAGCTGTGCATCCGCTGAGTGCCGTGCCACAAGTAGCGAGTACATGGGGAGGTAAGAAGCGTGTCTACATTTTTACTGCCGGCAGGATTTTTCCTAAGCCTGGAACATGCTGTATTATTCACTGGAGTGTTACGTGGCTTCAGGCAGAAGGATGGCGCTCAGCACTGTAAATCCTATTTAATTTTCCAGAATGAGATATAAATGGATGGTTCCAACTCCACTGTTAGTGTGACCGTAAAAAGAACAGTACATTTATAACGGTAATGCAAGTAAACAGAGGAATACTATTTTACTCTGATTAATGCTATTCCTGAGATTTAGACACACAGGCTATTGTAAAAAAAAAAAAAAACACCCTACTATAACGTATATGCAGTCAATGCTAGAAGTGTCAAATGTTTTTCTGTGTTTTAATTTTGACCCCTCCTGGCATTGGCCGTTTCTTACACTATACTCACACATCAAGCTTTTCCATGAATTAAAGGGGTTGTTAAGCCACTGTAATTTCTTCATGCAATCCTCTGTGTCTTATAATGTTAGGTGCCCCAGTGTATGTGATTTATAAAGAAAAAATGCCATTCTATACCTTATTTTATAGCGCCACTCGGCGCTCACGTGACTGGCCGCCTCTCCCCTCTTTTGATCTGACCGCTAAAGTGGGAGGGCCCGAGAATCGGCTAAAGAGGAGGAAAGATGCAGCTGGTCACGTGAGCACCGATAGTCGCTCTAAAATAAGGTATAAAATGTCTTTCTCTTACGTGCTCCGACATTCGCCGCCTCCTCTAAGTCATCACTGTTGGGTATTGACTTCCGCTCCGCAGGAGTGAGAGAGGAATTTTACACGTAAGATTTTACAAAAATTCATTTTTTTTCTTCTTTTTTTTTTATAAGGCACATACAATGGGGAACCTAACATTATCAGACACAGAGGATTGTTTGAAAATGTCAGTTATTTCAGCAGCAGGAGGGGAGTGGTGGGAATTGTCACTAGCTGACAGGCAGGGGGTAGGGAGAGGAAAGAGCGGATGACGGAGGCACGTAAACTGACCACGGTGTCAGGGCTCAGCAGCCATGATAAACCATGGCCTGTTTACAGGGGAAAGGGCAGAACCAGGCAGCATCAGCTAGGTATTTCAGGTGATTCAAAGCGCCAAATCACAGCACAAGCACTGTATAACATGCTTAAGGAACAGGATCAATTTTTTTTTTGGTAACAAACCCTTTGAAATCAGAATAAGAGCATTTGTAAGTGGGACTTTTCATGGTGTCTTAGGCAACATTAACACAAGAGTTCATGTTCGGCACCAGCAAGAGTCAGTAGATTCTTGCCGGAAGTTGTAAATGCTGCTTGGACTGTGTGCGAGCAGCTGCAAATTTCAGCGGCTGCTTTCAGATTTGTACTCTATACAAATCCATGGAAGGAATCGCTCCTATTCGCATGAAACCCTTCATCTGAGCGGTTACATGCGAATACCTACCCTGAACACAGCCAGTGTTTGTCCAGGGTGGGCGTTTCTGCGGAGTTGTGGCCACCTGCAAACTGTCCACAGGTAATCGGCTAGTTTGTATGCGGCCATAGCAGAGAGAGTTGCTGCATCCAAAGGTAGTTTTTAGCCTCCCCTGAACGCATCTAAGTATTTGCATGCAAACTCTCATGGTAATGTAGCTCTAAGTACTTTACCAGACCGACCTGTACAGACTTTAAAATAAAAACCTAAATTTTGTTTAGTTTTGGAAAGAAATTACTACGTCTTTCCCACTAAAAAAGGGGACTTGACATGAGCACATCCATGTAGACCATTGCTGGTATAAGATAGGCATTACATAACTCATACATATGTTTCTCTATCGCTCATTGACAGACGTAGTCTTCTTGATTCTCAAGAGCTGGGTTATGTTGTCTCCGCAGGAGTAGGACTAGGCAGAAAGACAAAACGTTCTGGCTCCACCTTAGGGGCAGTCCCTGAGGGTATATCCTCCCTCTCTCTGCTACAGGGAATCAGTTTTTTTCTGTCTAGTCAGGAGTAAGGACCTAAGCTCCTTGCTGGGATCTTTTTGGTCCTGGCAAGATTTTTTCTTTAGAAGAAATATTTTTTAGGTAGTTTTTTCTCCAGTGTTTTTCCTGTGAGATCTTCAAGCAAAAAACGCCGGACTGGGCGACACTAGTGGTCACCCCAGCCGGCCTACGAGCGCGCGCAGACCATTGCATTGCGCTTGGTCGGCCGCGACACATTCAAGTAAGTATGCGGGGCCGGGCGACGGGCTGGATGTTGAGATCCAGTGGTCACCCCGGTTTCTGCCTACGAGCGCGTGCAGACCAGAGCTCCGCGCTGGGTCGGCCACGACGGAGTCCCAGTGGAGGGACTGACCTTGCGAGTTAAAAGTCTCGCTTGGACGCCAGGAACCTGAGAGTCGAGGCGTCCGGAGTGGTCCACAAACCCCCACCCCGGTGGAGAGGGTTTTGTGAAGAGAGGGTGCCTGTCGGTTCGGTATGGTGAGTAAACGTTCCCTTTTTTCTTTCCTCGTTATGAGGCAGTATGAATTATGGGCCCCTCCATACATGGTCAGTATATATCTGACACTAAAAGTCCCCCTTGTAAATACAGTATGTGTTTGTGGGAAGTGGACTTGGTTTGAGAGCTAACACTCTACCCAGCAGACTGTAGCATTACAGCAGACATAGGAGGTATAATCCTACCTTATTTGTAGTGTATCTCCTGTAGATCTATCAATCGCCACTCAGCAGAGATGCAGGTGGATGTGCTGGGAAAAACGATTTCGGCGGTCCGCCGCCATTTTGCCGTAGACCAGGTGCATGCATGTCCTCAGGTCACGCCGGCCGCCATGTTTTTGGAGTCTAATGTCTCCTATATGGGGGCGGCCATGTTTCATGAGCCCAGCTACCTCGTGGAGAGCTGGGAACGCCGGAAGGCGTACACGGGGCGGAGCCACGTCCTTCTACCCGGGAAAAAGCAACAACTCCTTCCAGTCTGTAAAGACAGACGCTGACTGCAGTTGGTTGGAAACTTCACTGCATCGGTTGGTGAGCCTTGGGGGTCCCTCTCTCTCTCTCTGTGGGATCTAGACGCAGGTACTCTGAGGGGCGCTATTGCGCTAGGGGGAGACACATAAAAAAAAAAAAAAAATTAAAAAAAAAAAAAAAAAAAAGTTTTTTTGTGTTTTCTGGCAAAGGTGTCCTGAATTATCATGGACCCTGCCACTCATGTATCTCCTCCGGATCCCCTCGAGGGGTCTGCGGGATCCTCCAGCACCCCACTGACGATTAAATCATCGTCCGCTATTATGGAAGCTTGTGTCCCGGGTGGAAGTGGCTTGTCAGGGACAGGGCGCAAGTAAGCGACCCCCGCCTAACCCCTTATTATCTGAAACCTCGGATTCAGACTCTGAGCCTATTTCTGCAGTTGCAGGTACTTCATCTGGTATTGGTGTCTCGTGTACTGTCTTTTCAGACAGTGAGGAGGATGTTTCGGCATCAGCCATAGCCAGAGAGGAAGCGTTGGTAAACGCACTCATGGTATCTGTTCAAGAGACCTTAAGATTACAGGGTATTCCGTCAGAAATAGCTGAAACTGAAATCCCTTTTGGGACTAAAAACGCATCTAGTGGCGAAGGTTTTTTCCATTGCCCAAATGTTTTGGCAATCCAATCAAAGAAGAATGGAGTCTGCCAAAACGCATTTCTACTATTTCTAAACGCATTAACAGGCGTTATCCGTTTGAGGAAACCCTCATTAAGAAATGGACAGAACCACCTGTGGTGGATTCACCAATTGCTAGATTGAATAAAGCCACGGTTATTCCTCTAGAAGACGCTCCGTCTTTTAAAGATCCAGTGGATCGCAAGATAGAAGCTATGTCTCGCACCAGGTTTACCTTGATTGGATCAGCTTTCAGACCAATAATTGCTATTGGTCTGGTTTCGCAGGCTGTAACTGTATGGACCAAGTGGTTACGCCGGGACCTAGAAGAGGTCCCTCAGGCGGTATCAGATTTGTTGGAACAGATGATACAGGGGTTACAGTTTGTGTGTGATGCGGCGTTAGACGCCACTTCATTATTGGCGCGAGCATCTGTCTCAGCGGTGGTTCTCAAGCGTACACTGTGGCTAAAAGGTTGGTTAGCCGACCAAGGTTCCAAAAAAGCATTGGCTAATTTCCCCTTTTTAGGAGAGCGTCTATTTGGAGCCAACTTAGATGAGATCATTAAGGATCTCACGGGTGGAAAGAGCACCTTTTTACCGCAAAATTTTAAAGGTAAAGGAACTCGTCAAAGACGAGGGCCTTCTTTTTCTGCTCACAAGAGGTTTTTTTTTTTCGTCCCGCGGGTGAAAAAATTAAGTCCTCCAAAGCTCCTGCAGGAGGCGTCAGGGGTCGTTGGTCGGGCAAGCAAAAGCCCGCCCCCTCTAGACCTGAAGATAAACCGTCCAAAGCCTGAAGGTGGTGCGCCCCCCACCCATAACTGGGGTGGGGGGACGTCTTCGCCGGTTCCCGGATCCATGGCTTTCCAGAATCCCGGACAGATGGGTTTGCGAAGTCATAAGGTCAGGGTACAAGATCGAGTTTCGATCTCTCCCACCGGCGCGATTCTTCCCTTCCAATAGCCGACTATCCCCGGATCGTTTAGACGATCTGTGGAGAGCAGTCACAGATTTACTACAACAAGGAGTGGTAGTCCACGTTCCTTGGACAGAACGCTTTCAGGGGTTTTTATTCAAACCTATTTACAATACCCAGGAAAGAGGGCAAAGTGCGTCCAATTCTGGACTTAAGGGCACTCAATTCTTTTGTCTACATAAGAAGATTCAGAATGGAGTCCATTCGCACAGTAGCAGCCTTTCTGCATCCAGGGGATGTCCTAGCGTCCATAGACATCTAGGACGCATATCTTCACATTCCCATTTTCGCAGGACATCAGCGGTTTCTACGTTTTTCCGTAGAAGAGAACCACTATCAGTTTGTGGCGTTACCTCTCGGTCTCGCCACGGCTCCGCGGGTCTTCACGAAGGTGTTGGCCCCAATGTTGGCACTTCTGCGCCAAAGAGGCATATCGATTCTAGGTTACCTAGACGATCTTCTGCTTCATGCAGAGTCTCCTCAGACCTTGCTACAAAACATAGAAATTACTATGATTTCTTTACAGGAATTCGGGTGGCTGGTGAACCAGCAAAAGTCATTTCTGGTTCCCACCCAGAGGCTCGAATATCTGGGTCTAATTCTAGACACAGTCAGGACAAGAGTTTTTTCTTCCGGTAGGGAAACTCCGAAAGATTCAATCAGCAGTCCACCAACAGCTGGTCTTCCCTTCGGAATTGCATGAGGGGTCTGGGGTTGATGGTGGCTTCCTTCGAAGCAGTCCCATTTGCCCAGTCCCATACCCGAATTCTTCAGCAAGAGATTCCTCTCAGATGGAATCGGAATCCGGAATCCCTGGACAATCAGATCCGATTGAGCAAACAGACCAGAGAGTCTCTGGTCTGGTGGCTTCGGTCTCCGATGCTCAGCCAGGGAAATTCATTTCTGCCAATATATTGGACGACAGTGACCACGGATGCCAGTCTATCCGGATGGGGAGGAATTCTCGGTCAGTTATCTGTCCAGGGACTTTGGTCCCCGGAAGAATCCAGGTTACCGATAAATGTATTGGAACTGAGAGCGATCAGACTTTGTCTGATTCACTGGACCGAGCAGCTCCAGGGCAGCCCGGTTCGGATCCAGTCGGACAACGCCACGGCCGTGGCTTATGTCAATCACCAGGGGGGCACCAAGAGTGTCCGAGCAGCCAAAGAAGTGGCTTGCATTCTTCGCTGGGCGGAACGATTTGTTCCAGCAATCTCTGCGGTGTTCATTCCGGGGGTGGAGAATTGGCAGGCAGATTATCTCAGCCGTCAGACTCTGGATCAGGGGGAATGGTCCCTCCATCCAGACGTTTTCCACCAGTTGTGCCTACGATGGGGCACCCCGGATATGGATCTGTTGGCATCTCGATTCAACAGGAAAGTTCAGAGATTCGTGGCTCGCTCCCGCGATCCTCTAGCAGAAACCGCAGACGCACTGATCGCCCCGTGGGGGCAATACCAGCTAATGTATGCCTTCCCTCCTCTTGGGTTACTGCCAAGACTTCTTCGCAAGATAGAGGAGGAAGGAATTCCAGTAATCCTGGCAGCTCCGGACTGGCCTCGTCGAGCTTGTTACGCCGACTTGGTCAGACTGATGGCGGACGTCCCGTGGAGACTTCCTCTCAGGGAGGATCTACTGTCTCAGGGACCGATCTTCCATCCTGCTTTACGATCGCTGGTTTTAAACGGCCTGGTTATTGAGACCCAGGTGCTGAAGGACAAGGGATTGTCAGCTTCAGTTATTCCTACTCTAGTTAAAACAAGGAAAGCGACTTCCAGAAAGATTATCATCGTACATGGAAGTCTTATATTGTGTGATGTGAATCCCTTGGGTTCCATCTACATCTTTATTCGGTAGTCCGAATATTGGCTTTCTGCAACAGGGAGTTGAGCAGAAGCTGGCCTTGAGTGTTATCAAGGGTCTGGTTTCAGCATTTGCTATCTTCTTTCAGAAGCTTTTGTCTACTCATTCCTTGGTGCGGAATTTCATCCAGGGGGTGCGACACCTGGCTCTGCCAGTGCACGCGCCGTTACCATCCTGGGATCTTAATTTGGTGCTGTCGGTTCTTCAGACACCTCCCTTTGAAAATATCAGGGAGATTCCCTTGCCTACTTTATCCCAGAAGGTGGTCTTCTTGGTGGCTATCACTTCTGCACGCAGGGCGTCAGAACTGGCTGCATTATACTGTTGTTCCCCAGATCTGGTGGTTCATAGGGATAAGGTTGTTCTTCATCCGAATCCATCCTTCCTTCTAAGGTGGTTTCAAAGTTTCATTGAATAAGGACAGTGTATTGTCCTTCCTATGTCCTTAGCCCAATCATCCTCGAGAATTTGCATGGCATTCCTTGGATGTAGTTCGGGCGATCAGGATATACTTGAATACTACGGATTCAATTTGTAAGACGGATTCACTGTTTGTGATCACGGATGGCCCTAAGAAGGGGTTGCCTGTTCTGCTGCGACCATCTTTAGATGGATCAGACAGACGGTGGTATAGGCTTATTTTATCTAAGGGTCGGGATCCCCCGTTCCCTGTTAAGGCGCATTCTACTCGGGCGCTTAGAGTTTCCTGGACCTTCCGCCATCAGGCGTCAGTGGTTCAGGTTTTCAAGGCGACTGTTTAGTAGTTGGTTCATACCTTTACAATATTGTATAAGGTTTATGTGATGGCATCGTCAGATGCCTCTTCTGGCTGCAAGGTTCCTGCAGGCCACTGTTTGAGGAGACTGTTGGTCTACCTCGAGGATTTGTGGGGTAGGTCTCATCTGTTTACTCGATGAGTCCTTTGATACTTCTGGTTGGCTCCGGTTGGGCCTTCTAGATTGGATTTTGATTCTGTCAATCCCACCCCTCATTTTGTGGCACTGCTTCTGGATGTCCCAGCTCTTGAGAATCAAGAAGACTACGTCTGTCAATGAGCGATAGAGAAAAATGGATTTTTGTAAGATCTTACCGTAAAATCCTTTTCTCTTAAGCTCATTGACAGACGTAGTACCCGCCCCTCTATCATTGAGTTGGGTTGGGTTAAATTCTCTGTACTGCTTTAAAACAGAACTGATTCCCTGTTGCAGAGAGAGGGAGGATATACCCTCAGGGACTGCCCCTAAGGTGGAGCCAGAACGTTTTGTCTTTCTGCCTAGTCCTACTCCTGCGGAGACAACATAACCCAGCTCTTGAGAATCAAGAAGACTACGTCTGTCAATGAGCTTAAGAGAAAAGGATTTTACGGTAAGATCTTACAAAAATCCATTTTTTTATATAAAAGGCATTAATATGTGTGCATTTTAAAGTCCTTTACGCATTTTCTCAATCAATATCCACTTTTGTTTCTTGTTTTCTTTTTTTTTTTTTTTTAGAGGAACAATAGATTTGGAGGAGACGGAGAGCAATAAAATGCACTTTGAGTTAGTGTTCCTAAGCCCAGGAACCTGCATTCACTATATCTGGTCTCCCACAGTACACACAACATGGAAATGCAGTTATTTTAGTAAATATAAACTGCTAAATACCTTTTCTCATCAGCAGTGTATAGGAGTCATGTGACTTCTATCGGTGTCTGGTTAAAGCTTGTAGCAGGAGTTTTCTTCTGTCCTATAAGGATGCAGGGCCCCTGGCCCTCTGTCAAGGCAGCGCTGATTGGCCCTGTGCCGATCACATGCACCCTACCATGATGAAAAAAAAAAAAAAAACTCTCTAGCAATGCATACCAAAATGAGCATATGCAGAATGCCCCCAAGGCTCTGTACTATCAGGAAATGGATTGGGGGACAGTAAAAAGGGAGGATCAGAGAAGACCAAATCAAACAGCCTTTTTACTCAATGTGCAGGATTAACCCCTTAGGTTCCACAGTGAGTAGAACAAGCATGCTTTACTGCATATACAGACTGATTTTACTATTGTGGGTTTAGTAACACTTTAAGAATCCATACTTGAATACCATTTTTTTAAAGGGTTACTAAACCCACAACAGTAAAATGGGTCTATAGATGCAGAATAGCATGCTTGTTATACTAACTGTAACTTAAGTGATTATTCCTCTGCATTTTGTAAAAAAGGCTGTGTGATCCTTTATGCACAGATCCTCCCCCCCTCCTGCAAGTTCACTCTGGACTAGTCTAGATAAGCGCAGGAAGTGTAGTTCAGCTGCACATGCTCTGTTTAGTCTCTATAGCTCAGAGAACACTTACTGGTTTGAGCTGAGCTATTGAAGTCACATGGTATTAACATCACACATGTGGGCGTGTATACAGATCCTAAATGACAGCCCAGTCCCTCTTTCCTCCTCCTCCATGCCCAATACCTAAAAAATAACAGTGGGTGGGATGTCACATCTTGGATTTTTTTTTTTCTTGAGAGGGTACATGTGATCAGTACATGGCCAATCGGCACTGTCCTGACATGTTCAGACAGAGAATTAAGGGTCTTGGAGCCTGATAGGACAATCATGGGAGAAATGAAAACTCCTCCTACAAGCTATCGGCACTCAATGATACAAGTCACAAGATTGCTCTAGTTGCTATATACAGCTGATGAGAAAAGATATTTATCAGTTTATATTTACTAAAATAATTGCATTTCTATGTTCTATGTACTGTAGGAGACCAGATATAGTGAATGTAGGATCTGGGTTTAGTAACAATTTAAGCTAGATTTTAATGTCACTTTAAATATAAAGATCACAGTTTACAAACTTTGAAGACCTATAGGAAAAGCAACGCATCGCCCTCAAGGTGCTTCCATGCATTGTGAACCTTACTCTAAGCTGTTTCACAGCAGGGTCCAAAGCACATAAGCGGTTTATCTCTGTCTTCGATCTTGCTCTTTTTGAATCTCTGTAATGCTTCTTTGTAGCTGTGTTTCTCATCTATCTTCCTTTGTGTGTGGTGATTAACTCTGTTCACTGAATTGTCCTGTAGATGCAATTAGCCTGTATGTCTTTTTCTAACCAACTGTATTGTGTGTGCTCTTCTCTCTCTGCTGTCCTGTCCATGGGGGAGTGCAGATCCATTCTCTTCTGAAGCTGGTGATGAGACCATCTCAAACCTTAATCCTTTCCTCAGTAAACCTAGTGATGGTGCCCACCTACCTGGTATAAGCACTGACACTGCCAGCTTCACAGCTAAGACTCCTAACCATGACATATTTATTGGTAAAGTACTTTTTCAGTAAAATGTACATCTACCCATATGGATTTTAGACTGTTCCCTTATATTCCTTATGACGCAGTGTGGTGTGACCCTTAGGGGGCATTCTGTCAAAGTGGAGGTGTTAACCTGTAGCAGCCAGTTAGATTTCAGCTGTCTGTGTTCCCTCCTTGAGCTCCGTTGAAGTCTTTTAAAATTGATTGGTCACCTTGGCAGCACCTGTCTTAAGTACTATAATTAAAAATTAGATCTTCCTTACACTTGTACCTCTTTCCACTTTGTTGTTTTCCTTTTAGTTTTGTGATTTTTGTCAAGTCATAAGTCATTGTGTAATGTTGGTGAAATTGTATTTGTGTGGCTTTAGGCCTTAGAACACATTTGTATGTTTGTTATAGTGCGCCTGTAATTTTGTTGCAAGCAGTAAGCCACAAAGGAGGGAGGTAGTAATAAGAGGTCCTGTCCTCCGTCCTTGCATCATGGCCCTTTTTTGTTTTAGAAGAATTATCTTAAAATCCTTTCTAAGGACATGGTTGACGTAATTTTAAAAAATGCTAATTGCGTGCTTATTAATGCCAGCATTTGTCTCTGGTGCTTTTAAAACACTTTTCTGACACAGTTGTAGGGTAAAGTGCTAATCTGGTTAGTCAATGAAATTATAAAGAGTAGTCTCTGGCATGACCTAAATTTATTACCAAACCTCTTTCTAGATGGTTTTTCTCTTTCGGCCATCAACGGAAACAGAGCTCCATAAATCATAACTACTGGGTTATATTGCCTCCTCCAGGAGTAGGACTAGGTAGAACAAAAACACCTGGCTACCCCCATGGGCTGTTCTCAGCTTGGTATATAACCCCACTCTCTGCTCTAGGTAATCAGTTTTATTCTGTCTAGCCAGGAGTAAGGACCTAGGCTTCTGGCTGGGATCTTTGGTCCTAGCAATTTTCTCCTTCCTTGCATCTTTTTTGTATTTCTCTTGGGAGATCTACAATCAACTGAAGGGAATGGGCGACGGGATAATCTAGATCCAGTGGTTCCCCCCCCCCCTCCCCTCCCCAGCCCAGCCAGCGAGCGCGTGCAGACCGCAGCTACGTGCTAGGTCAGCCGTGACATAGCCTCACAGAGGGGAGTCCCAGTAGGGTTGCCACCTCGTACCTTTTAATCCAGGACATGTATATTAATTGCATAGGTTCTGAGGCTAATATAATGCACTTAAGTGCGCAGCCGAGTCTCCCCTAAAGTGTGTCCTACCTGGGGAGGGGGGCAAGGTTTTGTGCCTGGATTTGGATACAGCTCCTTTGCTGTCCAAACTTTGTTTCAGCAGTGGTGATTAGGCGGGTGCTGTGGTTTAAGAATTGGCCCACAGACCAAGCCTCTAAGAAAGCGCTCATTGATCTGCCCTTTCTAGGCGATCGCCTTTTTGGGGCTACCCTGGATGACATCATTAAAGGTATCACGGGGTGGGGGGGGGTCGCAGACGGGGACCCCCCCTCATCCCATAGAAAATGTTGTGCTTCTGGGACGGAGAATAAGGGAAATGGATCTTTTAAATCTTCCATGGGAGGTTCCAAGCAAACTTGGTCTGGTAAACCTAGAGCCAGCTTCTCTGGACCAGCAGACAACAAGACCCCTTCAGCATGAAGGTCTGTCCTCACCCATTATTGGGGTGTAGGGACATCTTGGCTGTTTTCCTGCCCTGTGGACCTTTTTTATGAAATGTTTCTTGTGGGGGTACCCAGAAAGGGGGCTAAAGTTTGTTCTTCAGATTTTTTAGGTCCTGAGTTATGCAGATTTAAATCCTGCAAAGGTTCAGGTGATGTCTGAACTACCGAAGGTCCCCCATATCCCTGTCCAGGGAATTGATTTATCAGGTCTAATTTTAATTCTGACCAGGGTGGTCCTTCCTCTGGAAAAATTTCAGGAACCACAGGTCGTAATTCACCAGTTGCTGTCACAAAGATTGTTTTCTCTCCCGTTTTGCATACAGGTTCGGAGTCTGGTGTTATCCACCTTAAAGACAGTTCTGTTTGCACAGTCCTACATGCAGCTCCTTTAGCCGGTTCGGATCCACAGGAGGATACCGAGGTTCGTGACAAGATCACAGGTTCCTCAGGCAGGCATCCAAGGGCCACGGTAAGGTCAGTATCATCCTCGGCTCAGGCTGCTTCCACAATTCCTATAAGGAATCAAGGGCGAGGATCTTCCAATCAGTCTGGTGGCCATAAACGTCCTTTGGGGGCTTCCTCTCAGAGAAGACCAGTTGTCCCAAGGGCTGATCTACCATCCAGCTTTACAGTCGCTGGTTTTAATCGCTTAGCTATTGAAAGCCAGGTACTGAGGGATAGAGGTCTGTCTGGATCAGTGATCCCTACTATGGTGAAGGCGAAGTCTTCTTCCAGCAAGATATACCATCATACATGGAAAGCATACATTTCTTCAACAGGGCGTTGATCAGAAGTTGGCCTTGAGTACCATAAAAGGCCAGATATCTGCCCTTGTAATCTTCTTTCAGTGACCCCTAGCCACTCACTCTTTAGCTCGTACCTTCATTCAGGGGGTTCGAAATGTGGCTTCAACTGTACGGTCTCTTTTGCTGCCTTTGGATTTAAATTTATTACTTTTGGTTCTCCAGAAACCTCCATTTGAGAATATTCTGGAGATTCCCTTGGCTATGTTATCCCAGAAGGTGACATTCTTGGTTGCTATTACCTTGGGCCGCAGGTTATCGGAATGCACGGAATTATCCTGTTGCAGTCCCTATTTGGTGGTCCATAGGGATAAAGTGGTTCTTCGTTCCTGTCCATCATTCCTGCCCAAAGTTGTCTCTGACTTCCATTTGAATGAGGACATGGGTGTTGCCTTCCTTGCGTCCCAAGCCGGCTTATCCTAAGGCACTTGCTTTGCATACCTTGGATGTGGTTTGTGCAATTCGGGTTTATCTGGCAGCTACTGAGTCCTCTTCAGGAGTCGGAATCGCTTTTCATGGTTTCGGACGGACCAAGAAAAGGGTGTGCTGCTTCTTCAGCTACCATCTGCAGATGTATCAGACAAACGATGACTCAGGCCTATTCCATGAAAGGTCAGGTTCCACCTTTCCCTGTCACAGTGCATTTTACTCGAGCACTGAGTACTTCTTGGGTCTTTCTGTCAGGCTTCAATATCGCAAGTTTGCAAGGCAGCCACTTGGTCGTCAGTGCACACTTTCATAAAGTTGTATAAGGTAGATACTTTGGCATCTGTGGACGCTTCTTTTGGCTGTAGAGTTTTTTTTTTTTTTTTTCCCAGACGGGGCTCCTGTGTCCTGGGTAAGGGCACTTATGTTTAGCCTTGGGTTATTTTCCCCACCCCTCATTTTCCTTTTGGCACTGCTTTTGGAAGTCCCAGTAGTTATGATTTATGGGGCACTGTGTCCGTTGATGAAAGAAAGAGAAAATGGGATTTTTGTACTTATCGTAAAATCCATTTCTGAGTTCGACAGACACAGCACCCACCCCTCTATGGAGTTCTGATACTTTGAATACTGCTTGCTACTAAACTGATTACCTAGATCAGAGAGGGGGTTATATACCAGCTGAGGAGGACCGATGGGCATAGCCAGGTGTGTTTTTTTTTTTTCTTTCTGCTTAGTCCTACTCCTGGAGGAGGCAATATAACCCAGTAGTTATGATTTATGGAGCGCTGTGCCCGTCGAGTAACTCAGAGAAATGGCTTTTACGGTAAGGACATAAATCCCATTCCCCCCCAAAGTTTTCCTTTTGATGTCCATTTCCCATTTTTTTCCCCCTCTTATTTTCTTTCTCTAGCAAGTAGAGGTGCACCTAATGGAAATTTTGGTGCCGTAACCGAAAATGTAGGATGCACTTGGCCGGAAAACAAAAACCCGAAAATGACAGTTTTTAAAAATGATTTATATTTTTATATATAATGTTGTTGGACACACTGGTCAGTTTCGCTTCCGTTGTGGTGTTAATCTTGCTTGCTGCATTTTTGGTCAGTTAAAAAATAAAAAATGTCACCTCCCCGTGGAAATGCATTGAAAACGCACCAAGAACGCATCAATAATGCACCTGTTATGCTTTTTTTAAAATGCTGTCTTTGGATCACGTGACCTATAAAAACAAACCATAAGCACGGTGAAATTGCAGTAAAATCGCATGCGTTTTTCGGTGTCATTATCGGCAAGATGCCGATTAAGTTTGGGTGCATCTCTACTAGCAAAAAAATAGTTTATTACTCGACAGGCTTGTAAAATGATTTCAGGAGCAGCTCCTCAGGGGAGGGAGGACAACCCTGGGTGAGTTCCTATTGATTTGGATACACCCACTAAACTACATCTCCCAAGAGCCCTTTCCCTACAGTGTGTTGACTGACTCTAAAGGCAGAATTCTTTTGTTGAAAAATGATTTATTTGTATAGATGTGGAAAGGGATAGGGAGATCTAGGGACAGGTTTAGCTGGGCACAGGACCGAGGGGATGAAGGTTGGCTGAATTATGTAGTGCAGCAAAAGAGAACTTGCCAAGGGCTACCAATGCTGCTTGGGATTTTATTGCAGCAATGGCAACATTAAGTCCACAGAAGGAAGTTAGGAACTCATTTGATTTCTGGAGCTCAACATGTATTTTTCTGCTTTGAGAGAAAACCTTGAGGAATGTGCATGTATTGCAGCAAAGTACAATATCAACCTCCCCTACCCTCCTCCTTCACAGCATTATCTGCACAATATTAGGTGTTCTGTACTGTCCTGTATCTAACTGTTTTCCCATTCTCACCTGAATTAACAGATTCTTTCTGCGGGCCTCAAGTCTATCCTAATGCTTCCCACTTCCACACTGAACCTTCGGTAGCTGGCCTATATGGAGGTAGGTGTTGTGAGCATGGGAGATGGGTGTTGTAGTACATGCTGGCTTTTCAATGTTCATTTCAGTTACAGATAATGTAGGAAGCCCCTTTTGGGCTAATGCAGGAATTATGAGTATGTATTAAATGTGTTTAAGTGGTTCTAAAGGCAAGATGTTTTTATCTTAAAGTGATTTGTAAACCCTTATACAAAGTGAAATGACGGGCCTCAGGTGATACACAGAGATTAAACAAATCCCCCAGCGTGAGTTGTACCTGTTTATCTGCAGCATTTTCCCCCAACATCCATTCAAAGTGCTGAAATATAAAGCTGGTCTGAAAGTTCAAAAAAAGGGGCAGGGAGCTGAAGTTATACTCTGCAGAGTTCAGTGAGAAAAGCTGGTTGGAGGGAGGAGACCGCACACACACCACCCAGGAACAGAGCTGAGGTTGTCAATCAGCTGCAGTTCCTTCGACTGTCACCATTTTTCTCTTGGTGTCTGGAAAACTTCAGTGATTTAATGCTGATTTATATAATAAAAATAAAGCTGTGCTATATGATACACGTAATAAAACAGATACCCCAAAAAATTATAGCAAATGAGCGATCAGGCTAATGAATTATTAATCGTGCAAAAAATATTCATGCAAATAATATAACAAATGAGCTGTCAAGCTAATAATCAAATAAACGTGCAAACAGATATGACTCCAAAATGTAAATAAATTGAATTAAACGGAGTCCATAAATAGTCCAACATTGTGTAGATCGGTGCACAGAGACAGAATCCTCCACCGCTAAATGAGTAATTAATCCTTCCACCGTAATGAGGTGCAAAAATCATGCTATTGCTCTTACCAAATAAAGGCTGTATTCAGGCATATAAGGCTCAGAGATATACAACCAGGACCCTTGGCAACTCCACTTCAGACCAGCAGGATAGTAGACACCGCAACATAGAGAGCCCGGACAATCCAGCAATGATCATGAAAAAATAATAGCTGCCATGGTGAAGTATGTATAGGCAAACATTTATTGTAAACGGTAAAACACTCACATGTAAAAAGAACAAACATCGCTTGTAATCAGAAGGATACGAGGAACACAGCCACCCGACTTCCGGGTATCACGTGGTGATATCAGCACGCCTTCCCGATGCGTTTCGTCATTGATGGCGTCTTCCTGGGGACACATATGTAGAAGAATACCACACGTTTATTCTAATTATGTACAAAGCTGTTCACACTACAATGGACAAAACGTTACAATGATATACAGTGTCTCACAAAAGTGAGTACATCCTTCACATTTTTGTAAATATTTTATATCTTTTCATGTGACAACACTGAAGAAATGACACTCTGCTACAATGTAAAGTAGTGAGTGTACAGCTTGTATAACAGTGTAAATTTGCTGTCCCCTCAAAATAACTCAACACATAGCCATTAATGTCTAAACCACTGGCAACAAAAGTGAGTACACCGCTAAGTGAAAATGTCCAAATTGGGCCCAAAGTGTAAATTTTTTGCTGCCACCATTATTATCCAGCACTGCCTTAACCCTCTTGGGCATGGAGTCCATCAGAGTTTCACAGGTTGCCGCTGGAGTCCTCTTCCATGACGACATCAAGGAGCTGGTGGATGTTAGATCAGACGCTGAGCACGTGCACTCAACTTCTTTGGTCGACCAAGGCGAGGCCTGTTCTGAGTGGAACTGGTCCCTGTTAAACCGCTGTATGGTCTTGGCAACCATGCTGCAGCTCAGTTTCAGGCAATCATCTTATAGCCTAGGCCATCTTTATGTAGAGCAACAAATCTTTTTTCTTTCAGATCCTCAGAGTTCTTTGCCATGAGGTGCCATGTAGAACTTCCAGTGACCAGTATAAGCGAGTGAGAGGGATAACACCAAATTTAACACACCTGCTCCCCATTCACACCTGAGACCTTGTAACATTAACGAGTCACATGACTCCGGGGAGGAAAAATGGCTAATTGGGCCCAATTTGGACATTTTTACTTAGAGGTGTACTCACTTTTGTTGCCAGAGGTTTAGACATTAATGGCTGTGTGTTGAGTTATTTTGAGGGGACAGCAAATTTACACTGTTATACAAGCTGTACACTCACTACTTTACATTGTAGCAAAGTGTAATTTCTTCAGTGTTGTCACATGAAAAGATGTAATAAAATATTTACAAAAATGTTAGGGGTGTACTCACTTTAGTGAGCTTCTGTATGTAGCGTGAAAGTGCAGCACTAAACAATAAAACCAGTAGATATAAATATATCCAGACAATGCATATCTTATAAAGTGCAAATGTGCCAATGGTAAAAATAGTGGTAAGGTAAGAGTCCATGTTCTAACTGTGAAAGTCCACGAAGAAAAAAAAAGGCTTCTGATGTAAACCGTGATAAGAATTAATCATACCACCATCTGTGCTTCAGTCACCAATATGTGACAGTCCACCACCCAAAGGGGATATTCTGCTTACCAGAGAATGTGAACTCGGAGAACGCTTGAATGGAACCAAAGAAGATGATTAGAAGGCAGCTCTGAAAGTCTCCAATCAGCTTCACGAAAGGACCGCCTTTCACAAGGTTGTATCATACAATGCGTTGGACTATAAGGATAAAAGAAGCCTCCACATAGTGTAAAACTGTAACTTTGGGTTTTATTTAAAAGTTAAAACCACATCACATCCAAGGTACAAGCACCTTTAACAAAATCCAACATGGAATAATGGAATGCAATGGCTTGAATAGCGAGAAAACCTGACCTGTTTCGTCCTCAGACATCATCTAGGCTGAAAGCAGAGGAAAGAAGCAGCGGACAGAAATAACACTTAGTGCTCTTAATTGAGAGAAGTACACACTATAGAGAGATAAGCTTTGTTTATATTTCATATCTGAGGTTTACAACCACTTTGCATTCTGATAACTGCAATACCTTCAAAACCAAGCAAAGCGAAAGCATAATTAAAGCCTCTCAAAAGCTGCAGGTGCTTCAAGTGAGCTTTGTCATAGACTTCTATGGAGGCTTTGAAGACTCATTGAAGCACTATTAAAGCGACATGGGGTAAAATTTTTGAAGCAAAGCAAAAGCAAGGTGTAAACAAGACTGAAAGCTAACCATTTTATTTAGTGACAGGTGCTTTGACTGGCAATTAGAGAGCTTTAAAGCATGTCCAAAGCCATGTTTTAAAGCAAGTTTAAATGAGCCCTAAAACTTAGCAGTAGAAGTGTTCTTTAAGAGCGCATTTACACTTTCTTCGGCTTCAAAACACATTAAAGCTCCTACCACTTCAACCAGCTTTTTTGGTGGTGTTTCCATGATGCTTCAAGCAAGCTTTGTCACAGAATTCTATGGAGGCTTTAAAGACGCTTTCAAGCACCTCTAAATCAACTTGGGGTATCATTTTTGAAGCTAAGCCAAAGCAAGGTGTAAACAAGACAGTAAGGGCTAGTTTACACTAGCTTCAAAGCAAGGCTTCAGACATGCTTTGTTAAAGTTCTCTGAATGCTAGTCAAATTCCCTTTCACTAAATAAAATGGTTAGTTTACAGTCCTGTTTACACCTTTCTTTTGCTTTGCTTCAAAAATGATACCCCATGTCGCTTTAGTGATACTTCAAAGCATCCTTAAAGCCTCAGTAAAAGTCTTATGACAAAGCTTGCTTGAAGCATCATCAAAGATTTGTGTTTGATGCTTCGGTGGTGCTTCATGAAAGCTTTTTCATAGACTTTTATGGGGGCTTTGAAGCACCACTAAAGGGCACATGGTATAATTTTTGAAGCAAAAGCAAGGTGTAAACAGGACTGTAAGCTAACCATTTTTTTTAGTGACCGGAGCTTTGACTTGCATTCAGAGAGCTTTACCAAAGCATGTCTGAAGCTATATTTTGAAGCAAGTGTAAACTAGCCAATAACTAAAGGCAAAACCTTTTTAGTTATGGTTAGAGTGAAGAGGGATTAGAACACCTGTCATATTTATTCCTTTCCGTGCCCCCGTTAGGGAGATTTACACTGTCTTGTTTGCCATTATGATTGAAAGTAAAAAGACCCCAAATTTTGGATTATCCCCAGAAAAGTAATTGAGCGGAAATCCTGCAATGGTGACCTGGGGGGTCCTCGGGAATTCATTTGCAGTGATTTTCTCTCAATTCTTGTTTTGGTTATTGGACAGGAAGTGAAGGAAATTTTTTCAATAGGACACAGATGGCAAAAAATAAAAACCTCACAGGGATTATTACCCCTACCTTACTTTATCCAAAATGACAGTATTTTAAAACTTCACAGCATTTAACACACTGGGTCCCCTAGACAGCTTAGTGTATTTTAGGGAGAAGGTGAATCTATCCTTAAACACATTAAGGTCAACAAAATGAATATTCCCTAGTAAACTATTATTATTTTTGCCTAACTACTTAATTTTGAAATTGCCAAGCAGCCTGTTCCTGCTCTCTCAGTGCTTTTTTTGAACTTCCAGTTGGGGAGCACAAGCACATTATTTCAAAAGGGACAGTGCAGTCTCAAGCAGCCATCCATTCGTTTGGAGGCGGGTAGAGCGTTTGAGTGTTTTACCATTTTAGGTTTTGGTGCTGTGTTTTTGTATAAACTTGCAGAGTAGGGAGACAGTGCTCTAGTCCTGGCCAGGAGCATGCAGCAAGGGTGTCTCCACAGGACACTGAGGCTCTGAGGAAGAGGCTAACCCTCGAAACGCGTTAGCCACTACTAACTCAAGGGATAACTTACCCTCGGATCATACTACTGAGGACTGCGTTCCTTACATGATATGCTTTTAACCAAGAAACTCGTTTGTGAGTATTTTTAATCTTCTTATTTTTAATAAACCAACCAAAGGATAATGCACTAGGCCTGTGCGCCCCTGTGTTTGTTTGTTGTTTACAGTATTTCCAGACTTCCCTGGTCGTGTAAAGGGCAGCAAGGCCGCAGCATTTTTTCCTGGGTTGTCGCATCCACAGCTCCAGAAACAGTGGAAAGACCTTAATGAGGTGGACTAGAAGCTACACCTCTCTGAGCGCAGGGAACTGGTGCTTTGCACCTTAAAACTTGTTTAGCAAGGGTGTCTCCACAGGACCCTGCTAAAGACCGGAGCCACATTAAGACAGGAAATGTTATGCAGCAATCAGGGCACCAGCTTAACCTGTAACAAACGTTAGGATCGGAAGAGGCTGCATGTAACGGATCAACCAGCACCCCGATCAGGTACCTCCGTTGACAGATGCTCCAAGCACTCCACCAGACACCGTAACTACTTCAGACCCCACAAACCGCAGCTTGGTTAGGGTCTCGTCGTCTCCTACCCCCCCTGGACCTACAACAAGGCTCCAGGTTCCCGTGGCTGAACCTCTTTCCCCAAAGAGTGCAGCAGAACAAGCTCTTACAGGAGCTTAGTGATTACCCAAGGGAGTATGGAAGACCATAGCAATCCCTTTCAGCATATTCCCCCAATAAGAGACAGGACTCTATATTGAGGGTGAACTAACTCTAGAAGAACTTTATTGAACAAGAAACAGACTTGTATACAGTTTTCACCCACAAGGTTACCGCCCAGGTGGACCTTGTTGAAGACTGGACGTGGCATTCACAATCCAATAGGAACAGAGTTTTACACTCTCATAATATGTACACAATCCCTCCCCTCTGATTACAGTAGCATATACAGATGAAAGTGTATACAGGAACAAAACTAATTATCTAGCCATCTGGACAGAACAATGTGAGGCCATTAACATTTAACAATGGAACAGGCAGGTAAACTTTAACACAATACACATTCCCTCCCAATACACAAACAATAGGAAAGTCTGCGAATGACAGTCTGTGTCTCTCTCACAGCCAAGCATGGAATACACTGTGTAAGGTGGTATTAAATCTTCATATTTTTGTATGAAGATTTTGCTGACAAATATTGAAGCAATACAAACAATTACTTATCTGTATTTCACTCTTTAAATCAGCTGCTGATATTGTTTACAACAGTTGCATGCACTGTATATACTTTTAGCTTCCATATTCATTTAGGCTTTGTGAGCGAAGCAAAGCAGTCAGAGGATTTGGGTTTACATTCTATTTGGAACTGGTGCACTATTCTTAGGCTCTGTTCACACCATGGCAGTTTGAGATTGTGGGCCGAATTGCCACGATTCTGCCCGTGATCCCGAACCACCGCAAAACGCGGGTTACATTTGTGATCCCCATAACTTTCATTGTCACCCTATAAAATGGCCCGGTGGACCGGATTTTGCCCTGCAGGCCTTGTGTTTGACACTTGTGCTCTAAGCAGACTTAATATTGTAAGTACTTAAGTGAATGTAAAATATATTTAGAGCATTCTGTGTTTGGTTTGATGACGGTGTCTTTGTCCAGGTTGCTCTATAAGATAATTACAACCTTAACTTCCATCTTCCAGTGTGTGAGTTTGTGGTGGCTTTAAAGTAATAGAAATAATTGGCACGTCTTAAGAGAGCAACGCTAACTTGCTTCGAAGACTATCCTATGTATCCCCAAGCAAAAGGCATTGAAGCTTAACTGCAGTTTAGAAGAGCAAAATCCATGGTGAATTATTCAGCATACGGAATGAGACACGAGGTTTTCAGGAGAGCTTTACCCCCCTTTGTCAGCAGCATCTTATAAAGGAGGAATAGCTCTCCTTAAACGTTGTGCCTCATTTTGTATGCGGAGTCGAGCACTGGGGATTTTTTTCCTGAACTGCTATAAGCCTCTCACTGCCTTTTACTTTGCAGCTGTGCAGATAATTCTCCCATGAGAAGCATTTAATCTATAAGGCCTGTTGGCTTGGCAATACTTATGTTGCCTTTCACACTTAAGTTCGCAAAGAGTAACTTTAGTGGTTTCAAAGTTTAAAGTAGTATTAAGGCCTCTGTGGTTTTTAGTTTTAACTCTTTGAGTACAATGAAATCAACATTCCCCAGTAAATCATTTGTTAAAATTCATACCCTGGCACTTGCAGTTTACAGGTTTCAGTGCTGCTGGTCCCTTTTGTCTTAATGCTTCTCTGATTTTCCACTCTTCACAGAAAAGTTAGTGGACAGTGCAGTCTCCAGTTAGTCTGTTAGCTTGGAAAAGGGAAGGAAAGGAGAAGCGGGGGGGGGGGGGGGGTGTTCTGCCATCCTAGGCTATGGGGCTGTGTGTTTCTGTTGATGCATACAATGTAGAGAGAGAGAGAGAGACAACACTAGTCCATACATGCACGGGTGGCTCCATAGAATGCATAGAAAAAGGATCCATCTTGGTACAAGAAACCTGGGCCTGCGGTTATGGCACCAGCTTAAACTTTAACATGGGCAACGATTAAAAACCTAATTCAGTAATAAATGTAACTATTCAGTAAGTGACTAAGGGCCAGTTCACACTGCCCTCACGCTAAACTGCAGCGATTTAGTGTGTGGGCAGCATTCTTTTCCAGCTGCGTAGAGCCAGCGGTATGGGGGCGTTTGATCACATCACACTTTTTTTTTTTGTATGAACTTTATTAAATTAGTACATATACTGAGGCAGGTCAGCATGTGCCTGCTCCTGGTTGAAAATGTTGCTGTTAAAATAATTTTCATTGTAACAGCAAAAAAGAAAAAAATCCCTGATCCACCTGTCTGTTACATTAAAAATATGCCGATCTGTCCCTTAATCAGAGCATCTCCCGGCGTTTAAGTTACTCCTTGGCTCTCTCTCCTCCCTGGCTGACGTCGGGGAGTGTTCGGCCCCACCCGCTATAGCTGTCAGCCGGGCAGAAGAGAGAGCTGAGTAGTGATGTGAGCGTCAGGAGATGTTCTGATATAGGTACAGATCGGCATGTTTTTTATATAATACAGACACGGGCACATGCAGTATCTCACAAAAGTGAGCACACCCCTCACATTTTTGTAAATATTTTATTATATCTTTTTATGTGACCGCACTGAAGAAATTACACTTTTCTACAATGTAAAGTATTGAGTGTACAGCTTGTATAACAGTAAATTTGCTGTCCCCTCAAGATAACTCAATACACATCCATTAATGTCTAAACCGGTGGCAACAAAAGTGAGTACACCCCTAGGTGAAAATGTCCAAATTGGGCCCAATTAGCCATTTTACCTTCCCGATGTCATGTGACTCGTTAGTGTTCCAAAATCTCTGGTGTGAATGGGGAGCAGGTGTGGTAAATTTGGTGCCATCGCTCTTTCAACATGGGACCTCATGGCGAAGAACTCTCTGAGGATCTTGAAAAAAGAATTCTTGCTCTATATAAAGATGACCTGGGCTATAAGAAGATTGCCAAGACCCTGAAACTGAGCTGCAGGGCGGTGGCCAAGACAATACAGAGGTTTACCAGGACAGGTTCCACTTAGAACATGCCTCGCCATGGTCGACCAAAGAAGTTGAATGCAGTTGCTCAGCATCATATCCAGAGGTTGTCTTTGGGAAATAGACGTATGAGTGCTGCCAGCATTGCTGCAGAGGTTAAGAGGGGGGGGGGGGGGCCAGCCTGTCAGTGCTCAGACCATCTGTCGCACACTGCATCAAATTAAGCTGCATGGCTGCTGTTCCAGAAGGAATCCTCTTCTAAAGATGATGCACAAGAAAACCCACAAACAGTTTGCTAAAGGCAAGCAGACTAAGGACATGGATTACTGGAACCGTGTCCTGTGGTCTGATGAGACGAAGATAAACGTATTTGGTTCAGATGGTGCCAAGGTGTGGCAGCAACCAGGTGAGGAGTACAAAGACAAGTGTTTTGCCTACAGTCAAGCATGGTGGTGGGAGTGTCATGGTCTGGGGCTGCATGAGTGCTGCCTGCACTGGGGAGCTACAGTTCATTGAGGGAACCATGAATGCCAACATATACTGTGACATACTGAAGCAGAGCATGATCCCCTCCCTTCAGAGACTGGGCCGAAGGGCAGTATTCCAACATAACGACCCCAAACACACTTCCAAGACTACCACTGCCTTGCTAAAGTAGCTGAGGGCAATGGTGATGCACTGGCCAAGCATGTCTCCAGACCTAAACCCTATTGAGCATCTCTGGGGCATCCTCAAACGGAAGGTGGAGGAGCGCAAGGTCACTAACATCCACCAGCTCCGTGATGTAGTCATGGAGGAGTGGAAGAGGATTCCAGTGGCAACCTGTAAAGCTCTGGTGAACTCCATGCCCAAGAGGGTTAAGGCAGTGCTGGAAAATAATGGTGGCCACACAAAATATTGACACTTTGGGCCCAATTTGGACATTTTCGTTTACGGGTGTACTCACTTTTGTTGCCAGTGGTTTAGACATTAATGGCTGTGTGTTGAGTTATGAGGGGACAGCAAATTTATACAAGCTGTACACTCACCATTTTACATTGTAGCAAAGTGTAATTTCTAAAGTGTTCTCACATGAAAAGATATAATAAAATATTTACAGAACTGTTAGGGGTGTACTCGTGTGATACTGTAACGTTATGTTACAGAGGGGGTGGGTTGTTTTTATTGTGTTGATTTAGACCCCGTTCACACTGGGGCGACTTGTCAGGCGACCTGGTCGCCTGACAAGTCGCCGTGGGTCGCCTGCCATAGAGTAGCACAGGAACCGTTCTAATAGGAGCGACACAAGTCGCTCCGACTTAGAAAAAGGGTCCTGAGCTTCTTTGGGGCGACCTCGGAGCGACCTGCATTGACTTCAATGATATGAAGTCCGTGCAGGTCTCTCCGAGGTCGCCCTGGCAAGTCGGCTCGCTGCAATGTGAACCGACTCTTAACCACTTTTAAGTACACAAAAGTGACACTTGATTCATGTCGCTGTACAGCAGCAGTGTGTTGTGGTGCTGTACAGTGACATGTGGTGTCTTCTTGTGTGCTGTGATAAAATGCAGCATGTCTGCATTTTATCCAAGCTCACTGCATCGTAGCTCCTGTGCAAACAGTTTTCTGTTTCCTAGTGGTGACTGGCGTTCTTAAAAGAAATTTTCTAGCAAAAAATACTGATTTTTACTTGTAAACAAGAAGTGTCAGAGACAGGCCTGGTCAGCAAGTGGTTAAAAAACTTGAGGGTTTAAATTTGCTTTAAAGCTAAACTCTTGGTCACCACAGCTGTCATTTAAAACAGAACTAAAGTATTTCTAATGCAAATGCTCTAAAATTTTGAAATTAAAGCGGTTGTATCCCTGACAAAAAAAACACTGCAGGACAAAGGCATAATGTGCTACTATGCATCACATACTAGCACATTATGAAATACCTTAGAACAAAGCCCTCATGCGGTCGCCCAGACACCGCCGAGGGAGCTGACCTGTTCCCTCGGCTTCTCTTCCGGGTTTGGCGGCTCCGCCGCTGTGAGTGGTCAGAGCCGTGATGACGTCACTTACATGCATGCGCGTGGGAGTTCACTTTCCGGCAGGGAGCTCTGAAGGTACGGCAAGATACACCGGACCTACAGAGCGTGCATGCGCCGCAGGTGGCAGCGGCTGCATGCAGGGTGAATATCTCAGAGATATTACCCTTACCTACAGGTAACCCTTATTATAGGCTTACTTGTAGGTAAAAATAAAAAAGTGGAGTATTCTACCGCTTTAAAGTGTTACTAAACCCAAAACAGTAAATTCAGTCTGTATATGCAGTAAAGCATGCTTTGTTATACTCACTGTGGAACCTAAGGGGTTAATCCTTTGCATTGTATAAAAAGGCTGTTTGATCCTGTATGCACAGATCCTCCTCTAAGACAGACCGAGCCTTTGGAGTCAGGCTGCACATGCTCAGTTTGGTGTGTGTTGCTAGAGTTTGTTTTTTTTTTGTTTTTTTCTCTTGGGAGAGTGCATGTGATCAGCACAGGGCCAATCGGCACTGTGCAGACAGAGGATCAAGGATCGTGTGTTCTGATAGGCAGGGTTCGTACGGTCATGAAAAACCTGGAAAAGTTATGGAATTTTACAATGGTAATTTCCAGGCCTGGATAAGTTTTGGAAAATAAACCCAGAAAGTTTTGGAAAAGTCATGGAAATTTGAGAGCAAGGCACCACTCAGTGTAACAGATGTAAATAATTATATTGACACATATTAAGAAATTACATGGAGGTGTAAGCCTCTATCTTTATAGGCTCGGCGTCCTTCCGGGTCCGCGGTGTTTCCGCCCCTGAGGCTGGCCAGCAGCTGGGAGATGACACTAGGAGAGAACCAATCAGGGGACTCAGTCTGATTGAGGCAGCGGTGAAGCGCGTACCTCACTGGAGGGCTGCACAAACATGATGATGCGGGGGGGGGGGGTTGCAACCGGTTGCCTGTTTGTGGGACTGTTGCTTCGGCCTAACAAAGAGCTGCCCTCGATGTAGGCGCCGCATTTGTGCATCTGTGCCATCCATACCAGTCTGGCTGCACCTTATCCATCATGACTGCCTGAACTAAAGCTTTATCCCCAAGCAGGAGCGCCCATCAAATCTTTTTCTTTCTCCAGTATATTCAAATATAGTTGATGATATTGGTTAAATTACAATAGTTAACTTTTGTGCGATCCGTCACTTGACGTTCTCTGCGTGGGGTAACCTTTTTTACAGTCTATGGGGGTAACGCAGTTTCAGCTAATGTTTCATATTCTACTGTACACTACAAAGCTTGTCATTTATTTTAGTAAAAATATGCTGGGTGTAACTTGGATTTTCTTCTTATTTAACATGTATACATAGACATTTCATGAAACATTAGGTCATGAATATTTGCTTGAAGTCATGGAAAAGTCATGGAATTTTATTGGTAAAAATGTGTATGAACCCTGGATAGGACAGCTCAGTGCAGTATGAAAACTCCTCCCACAGGCTTTAACTAGTGCTCTGCTGACACTGAAATAAGTCGCAAGGCTGCTATACATTGCTGATGAGTAAAGGTATTTAGCGGTTTATTTTTTACTAAAACTATTGCATTTCCATCTTCTGTGTACTGTGTGAGATCAGATATAGTGACTGCAGGCTCCTGGGTTTAGTAACCCATTAAAACTAGTACATGCATGAATTCCTTCAAATCTGTGCTACTGTGTTACCTTTTGCTTTATTCATGTTTGTTTATCCATATGCCATCTTGCAGAGTGTTATTTCACTATCTCTCCGGGTAGGAGGTGGTGCTGCCACCCAGAAAGTGATGTATTCAGGAACTACTTCTGTCCTGGCCCAGTGGCTGGATAAGTAATAGGACTGTTGTATTCACACCTAAATCCTTCCTCTCTTTCTCTTTTATAAGCCCCTTTGTTAATTTTTTTTTTTTTTAGAAATGCAGTTGCTCTTAAAAAAGGCAAAATACATGGCAGAACTTTGAGAACTTATTTTGTGCATTGATTTGTTCTGCCTCTTATGCAAACATAGGGGTAGATGTGCAGCCAGCAAAGATGAAGCCAAGCGGTGATCACAAGTCCTGCTGCAATGCCTGCATAGCAGCCGTGAATCCTACTTAGAAAGCCAAAAGAAACACAGGTTTGCAAGGCTGCACCATTTCTAACTTGAAATCGCAGCATGCTTAAATTAAAAATGTAAACTTTAGCAATGCTTTAAATTATACACTATACATTCAAAAGTATTGGGACACCTGCCTTTAGACGCACATGAATATTAATGACATCCCAGTCTTAGTCCGTAGGGTTCAATATTGAGTTGGCCCACCCTTTGCAGCTATAACAGCTTCAACTCTTCTGGGGCGGCTGTCCACAAGTTTTTTTTTTTTTTTTTTTTTTAAATCAAAACAACTTTATTCGTGTACTGAAAACATCCAACACAAAGTACAGGCATTTGAAAAGAATTTTGCTCTACTGCAATAACATCATGCAGTGGCACGTATGGACATAGGATAATCAACCATACATATAAGTACAACATACAGAAGCAAATTTTGAAATCACCTCAAAAGCTCACGGCTGCCATAGAAGCTATACACCGAGGGCTAGGAGTTGCAAGTATAGGAGGAGTTCAACCACCTGTCCCAAACTTTTTTGTATTTACCAGGACACCCTCTATTGACATAAATGATTTTCTTGTACGGTAGGGTAGCGTTAACTTCCTTGATCCACAACGCCAGAGTAGGTACAGTCTGCTGCATCCACACTCGAGCCAAGAGTTTGCGGGCTAGAAAGTGTTTCTTGCAAAAATCTAACTGTGTGCTTGTCTAAATCCTCATCAGAAAAAAGTCCCAACAGGCACATCCTGGGGTCAAGAGACACAGGAGCACCCATCCGATTGTGGAGAAATTGAACCACCTGTGCCCAGTATCCGCGCACTTGCGGATATTGCCATAAGAGGTGGTCGAATGTGCCAGTCTCCTGTGAGCATTGAAGGCACTGAGACGTCCGGTTTGGGCAAAAACGAGCCAGACGTACAGGGGTAAGATAAGCTCGATGAAGGATACAGGTTTGAGTGAACCGGTCAGACATTTTGGGGGAAGCAGATTTGGCACATAGTAACATATCACCCCAGTCTTCATCTGCAACCTCCCCCAGCAACGGCTCCCACCTAGTCTTTAGGTCGTAGGCAAGTTTGGTGGCTGCCGGAGTCACCAACATATCATATAGCATGGTGATAAGGCCCCTGTGATCAGTATGCGTCAGAACTCTAGCCAAGTCCAGCGGCTCCCCTGAAGGGCAACCCGCACTAAATTGAGAACTCAGGGCGTGGTGAAGCTGCATGTACCGAAAAAACATGGAAGGCGGTAGGTCATACTCCTGTTTCAGCTGGCTATAAGTCTTCACAGCTCCCTGATGTAACACATGGGAGAGCAGGAAGATGCCCCTAGATATCCAGACACTTGGGTCAGGTAGCTGCAAGAGTTCAGGAAGGGACCTGTTAAACCACAAAGGTGTATCAGCATGCAAACCGCCATCCCCCACCCTCCGCAGTGCCAAATCCCATACTCTTTTATACTGATGCAACAGTCCTCCACGTGGAGGTGGCTGGGGGGACCCCGCCATCCCCCGGAAAATGTCGCAGAACGGGTGTGAAACAGCGGGTGGAGGGTCCCTGCAGACCAAATGACGGCACCTCAGATTGTCCTGCTTGTCTAGATGATAAAAATGGGAGAGCTGAGCCGCCAGGTAGTACGAAGGGAGATCAGGGACAGCTAGGCCCCCCAGGGAAGTCGGGAGCCTGAGCACCCGAGCAGACAGCTTGCGCCTAGCCGAGCCCCTGTCCACAAGGTTTAGGATAAATTTCGACTGGAGACTGTGAGCCAGGCCTTCTCATCCAGCATCTGCCTGACATCACAAATGCACTTCTAGAAGAATTGTCTAACATTCCCATAGACAAACTCCTAAACCTTGTGGACAGCCGTCCCAGAAGAGTTTAAGCTGTTATAGCTGCACACCACAGGGAAGCTTAAATGAAGCAAAATACTCTTTTCTCTATCGCTCATTGACAGACGTAGTCCTCGGTGATACAGCACCTTCGGGTTATGTTGCCTCCACAGGAGCAGGACTAGACAGGAAATTAAAAAGCTCTGGCCACACCCTAGGGGCAGTCCCAGAGGGTATATCCTCTCTCTCTCTGCCTCAGCAAATCAGTTATTTTCTGTCTAGTTAGGAGTAAGGACCTAGATACCTTGCTGGGATCTTCGGTCCTGGCAAGATTTTTTTCTTAAAAGATTTTTTAGACAGCTTTTTTTCTCCAGTGTTCCTGTGAGATCTTCAAGCAAGAAAGCTGAACTGGGCGACGGGCTGGATGTTGAGATCCGGTGGTCACCCCAGTTCAGCCTACGAGCGCGTGCAGGCCATAGCTCCGCGCTGGGTCGGCCGCGACAAAGTCCCATTAAGGGACTGACCCCGCGAGTTAAACGTCTCGCTGAAACGCCAAAGACCATGAGTCACGGCGTCCATATCGGTCGACAGCCCTCCCGCCCCGGTGGAGAGGGGTACTGTCAGGAGTTGGTGCCCGCCTGGTTCCTTTATGGTGAGTAGTATGTTCCCCCTTTTCCCCTGACGGGTCTTGTGGTGAACGCGGGCCCCCCTCTCTGTATGGTAAGATAGAGTCCCCCTCTATCCTATAACATGACACAGATCCCCCTACTTTGAGTGTGATTTTATGTGCAAAAAGCCAGGAGGCTTGGTTTGGGAGCTAACAATCTAATTGTATACATGTTTAAAAGATTGTAATCAGTGGCATTCTGGGAATCTTACTGTGATAAGAATAAGGTACCTACCAGTCAGAAGCCACGGACATGTAGACTGCCTTCCTAAATCAGATCTCCAGCTATAAGCAGGCCTCCCGAACGGCCATGCGGTCCGCCAGGGCCGGTACCGCCAACCACGCCAAATCCCCATGCAGAGAGAGTGTTGTGTGCCCTGCAGCACACCGCTATTCAGTACAGGCCGCCGCCATTTTTTTTGCTGGATTGCACGAGCCGCCATTTTGGCGTAGCCTCGTGTCTCCAGCATGGGGGCGGCCATGTTTGAGGTGATCCAAACACCTCGTGGAGCTAGGGGAGGCGCCGGAAGGCGTGCAGAGGGGCGGAGCCGCCTCCTTTCTTCCTGGGCAGCCAGCCAAAAGACTTCCTGTTTGTCAAGACAGCGCTGTAACCTGTTGCAGTTAAACTCTGAGCATCAAGTGGTGAGCCTGGGGGTCTATCTCTCTCTCTCTCTCTCTCTCTCTCGATCGATAGGGATCCCTAGCAGGTAACACTAAGGGGTTTTTGTGGCGCTGGGGGTCTGAAAAAAAAAAAAAAAAAAAAAAAGGTTTTTTATTTTTGAATTATATTATCCAGGAAGTGACTGGAATTATCATGGACCCTGCCACACAAATTCCCCCACCTGTTTCCCTCGAGGGGGCCACGGGACCCGCCGGTGCACAGTGTAGAGGCATTTACAGCAATTTTGGAGTCTATGGTGGCTCGGGTGGAGGCGGCCTGTCAGGGACGGGGGTCAAGGAAGCGACCCCCGCCTACCCCTATACTATCTGACACCTCTGACTCAGATTCAGAGATGGTCACTGCAGTTGCAGGTCCCTCTGCAAGGGCTGTTACCTCAGGTAAAGCTCCCTCAGACAGTGAGGAGGACATTTCTTCTCCCGCTATAATTCAGGAAGAAGCATTGGTGGACGCACTAGTTGTGGCAGTGCAGGAAACCTTAAAACTTGAGGTTTTACCGGCAGAGGCAACTGAAACAGAGATTCCTTTTGGTACTAACAAGCCCATCAAAACGGTGAAGGTTTTTCCTGTACCCAAGTGTTTTGGTAATAAGATTAAAGGAGAATGGGAGCATTCTAAACGTACCTTTACTATTTCCAAGCGTATTGCTAGACGCTATCCGTTTGAGGAATCCATCATTAAGAAATGGACGGTACCACCAGTGGTGGATCCACCTATTTCCAGGCTGAATAAAGCCACGGTTATCCCAGTGGAGGACACTTCGTCCTTTAAGGATCCGGTGGATCGAAAGATGGAAGCAGAGTCCCGCACCATCTTCTCTCTGATAGGGTCAGCATTTAGACCAGTAATTGTTATTGGTCTAGTTTCCCAGACACTTACGGAATGGGCGAGAATGGTACGCCAAGACCTTAGGGGAAAAGAGATTCCCCAGGAGACATCTGATTTGATGGAACAGATTATACAAGGGCTACAGTTTATCTGTGACGCAGCCTTGGACACTACTCCCCTATTAGGGCATGCATCTATGTCAGCGGTTATCCTCAGACGTGTGCTGTGGTTAAAATGCTGGTCAGCTGACCTAGGTTCCAAAAAGACCTTGACAAATCTCCCCTTTCAGGGGAATCGTCTATTTGGGGCCACCCTAGATGAAATCATCAAGGATGCCACTGGGGGCAAGAGCACTTTTTTGCCACAGGCTGCTAAAGCTAAGGGACCTCGCAACAAGCGAGGACCTTTCTTTACCGCCCATAAAGGGCGCCCGGCTGGAACAAGCGGGAAAGGCAAGACTCCTCCAGGAGGGTTCAAGAAGGGCTGGCCGGACAAACAGAGGACCAACCCAGCCAAACCCGAAGCAAAGGAGTACACAGCCTGAAGGTGCGCCCCCACCCGGTTTCAGGGTGGGGGGACGTTTTCACCGGTATTCAGGACATTAGATCGAGCATCAACCACTACTACCGGTGCGATTCTTCCCTTCCAACATTTAAGTACTACAGGAAGCGGTAGTAACCGTTCCCTGAATAGATCTTTTCCTTTACCTTTTCCTAAGATTAGTCCCTATGCCTCACAGGAATCGGATCTGGTTGACCAGACAGGCCAAGAAGCCTCTAGTCGGGTGACTTCGGTCCCTGAGGTTCAACCAGAAAAGATCACCCTTCCTGATAACAATCAGGTATCTGATAAATGTGTGGGAACAGAAAACGACCAGACTTTCTCGGATGGTCGGGGCCAGATACCTCTAGGGACGCCTGGTTCAGATCCAATCAGCGCCAGTGGTCCTAGAAATTCTAGGCTGGCCTCGTCAAGCCGGCCTGGCCGACTTGGACATGCTAGTCGCAGACGTTCCGTGGGAACTTCGTCTCAGGGAGTGTCTGTGGTCTCAAGGACCAATTTACCATCGTGCTTTACAGTCGCTGGTTTTAATGGCCTGGCCATTGAGACCCAAGTACTGAAGGACAGAGGTTTGTCTACTTCAGTCATTCCTACCCTTATTAAAGCAAGGAAAGCGACTTCCAGCAAGGTCTATCATCACACATGGAAGACTTATATTGCGTGGTGCGAATCTTTAGGATTTCCTCCACGTACCTATTCGGTGACTCGAATATTGGCTTTTTTGCAACAAGGGGTTGAGCAGAAGCTAGCCTTGAGCACCATCAAGGGTCAAGTTTCAGCATTAGCAATCTTCTTTCAGAAACCTTTAGCTACCAAGTCCTTGGTGCGGAATTTCATCCAGGGGGTGCGGCACCTGGCTCCACCAGTCCGCGCGCCCTTACCGCCCTGGGATCTTAATTTGGTTTTGTCGGTTCTACAGAAACCTCCCTTTGAAAACATCAGGGAGATTCCCTTGCTTACTTTATCCCAGAAGGTGGCCTTCTTGGTGGCTATCACTTCTGCTCGCAGGGTGTCAGAACTGGCTGCATTATCATGCCAGTCACCATACCTAGTGATTCATAGGGATAAGGTAGTACTTCATCCTAAGCCATCTTTTCTTCCTAAGGTGGTTTCAGATTTTCATCTGAATGAAGATATTGTACTACCTTCCTTGTGTCCTCAGCCCAAGCATCATCGGGAACATGCGTTGCATTCCTTAGATGTGGTTCGGGCAATCAGGGTATACCTGAAAGCTACGGAATCATTCCGTAAGACGGATTCACTTTTTGTGATCACGGATGGCCCCAGAAAGGGTTTGCCTGCATCTGATGCGACCATTGCCAAATGGATTAGACAGACGGTGGTACAGGCTTATTCTATTAAGGGTCAGAGTCCTCCGTTCCCTGTTAGGGCGCACTCCACTCGAGCGCTCAGTACTTCCTGGGCCTTTCGCCATCAGACGTCAGTGGTCCAGGTATGTAAGGCGGCCACCTGGTCGTCGGTACATACCTTTACAAAATTCTATAAAATTGATGTGACGGCATCGGCGGATGCCTCATTTGGCCGCAAGGTTTTGCAGGCCGCAATTTGAGGAGACCGGTGGTCTACCTCGAGGGTTTTTTTCTGTTTGTTTTTTGTTGAGTCTCATCATTAAGGATGAGCATTGTAAACTTCTAGTTGGCACCGGTTGGGCCTTCTAGATTGGGATTTGATTTTCATTTTCCCACCCCTCATTTGTGATACTGCTCTGGGACGTCCCGAAGGTGCTGTATCACCGAGGACTACGTCTGTCAATGAGCGATAGAGAAAAATGGATTTTTGTAAAATCTTACCGTAAAATCCTTTTCTCTTAGCTCATTGACAGACGTAGTCCCCGCCCCTCTGTTTTTTTGAGTTGGGTTGGGTTAAAATCTCTAAAGACTGCTTTTTGACATAACTGATTTGCTGAGGCAGAGAGAGAGAGGATATACCCTCTGGGACTGCCCCTAGGGTGTGGCCAGAGCTTTTTAATTTCCTGTCTAGTCCTGCTCCTGTGGAGGCAACATAACCCGAAGGTGCTGTATCACTGAGGACTACGTCTGTCAATGAGCTAAGAGAAAAGGATTTTACGGTAAGATTTTACAAAAATCCATTTATTTGTACACGTCCAAGTGCAAGGTACAGCAGAAGGGGAATTGTAGACTTGTTTCACACGGGCTCAACGTGCTTGTTCACTACAAAATAGGCCTTGCCTATTGTATGTATGCCTATTGTGAGCGTGTATTTAAACCCTTGTTTAAATACACACCCCTTAGGGCTCACACACATTCAATTGTTTGCCTGATTGTCTCCATACTGACATACAGATTTGCATGATAAAAACAAAAACCGTGTGTACATACAATTGACTGAGAGCCAGGCCGTCTTGTCCAACATCAATTCCTGACCTCACAAATGCGCTTCTGGAAGAATGGTCAAACATTCCCATAGACACACTCCGAAACCTTGTGGACAGCCTTCCCAGAAGAGTTGAAGCTGTTATAGCTGCAAAG